>NW_026542601.1:86366784-86526844 GCF_028750875.1 Macrosteles quadrilineatus | reverse complement strand
ATAGTTTTATGTAATTACAAGTAGAGGTTACTACAATCGTATGAATCTAAGTAATCAATAGTGCTGCTGAACTTCCAGCTACATCATTAGAAAACATTACAAACACTGTGCCCAACAGTGTGGTTCCTCACCGGACAAACGCACACCAGGTGAATGCTAGAACGCCCAGGTAGAGGACGGCCATATGCAGCAGCTGAGAGTCTGGAGGCGGTGAGACGCACACCATCAGTTGTGATGCGGGCTGCGGAACAATACAACTTGTACACTACTGGCAACTGGCCAGCGGAACTACACATTCTACTCCCAAATTGCGAGTTACAGCCAGTTATAGAATAAATACCCCCCCCCCCCCCACAGCAAACCTGCAGACTAAGCATATTTCAATTTGTCTGTTTGGATTTCAACTAAAATGTTTCCATACAAGTCATATTTATTTTCCCTTTAAATAACATAATATTTATTGAGCACTTAGGCTTGCTATAGGAAACAAATAAATTTGCCAAATTTGTTAAAAAAATATCCAAAAACAAGCAAACTACAACATTTTTCTTTTCCTAAGAATAGCAAGGATGGTTAAAATGTTAGCTAAAGTTTTTTTTTTTTCTTCGTAATCTTATGAATCTATATATTAATTTGAAACTGTTTTTCTTTGTGACAACTATTTTGAGAGAACGGCTGGGCGTAGAAACTCGGTAGAGGTGTCTAAAGAAAGGTCCTGGTCTGTAGATGAGCCATCAAAAGAGAAACATGGAGAATTCCCTCGGGGCTCTGCCCCAGTGGCCTTTAAATTCCCATCCCATGTTATTCTTATGGAGGAAAACGAGGTTTTTGTCACAGCTAATTTGAGAGAACGGCTGGGCGTAGAAACTTGGTAGGGGTGTCTAAAGAAAGGTATTGGTCTGTAGGTGAGCCCTCAAAAGAGAAACGATGTAAATTTCCTTGGGGCTCTGCCCCAGAGGCCTTTAAAGTTCACTCTGCAATTTTGTTTACATTTCGACCATATGGATAATTTTACACTACTTTTAATGAACCAGCTGTTAATATTAAAATTGTATTCAAAGGTCTACTGAAACTGTCAAAATTAAATGTTTACATTATTATTTATGATTTGGATTCTCCACTGCATGGCAAGTTTTTTATAGTTTCAACAAAATTATGAATTTATGATACGTTTGAAATGTTTTGTCCAAAAATCTATGCTTTATTGCTCTTAGAAAATTTTAAATTATGAAATAAGTGTGACTTATCAATTTCAAAGGAACATGTAACTTTTCCTTATCGGGTTAGCTTATACATATTGTAAGGTTGGCACTTGCCATTTTTCCTCCTTTCAATCACCATTATTTTTAAATTCAAGAAAGAACACCTGAGATTCATTTATTGGTATAAACAGTTTTGATAATCGGGTTGAAAATTGTGTCATACGTGAGTACGTTGAGGATGAGAGCTGTGTTCAAGTTTTTGAATAGACTAACTACGGAGTCTATGGTTTTGGTAAAGTAGGTAAACTAATGTCAATTCAGGTATTTAAAAAAATGTGTACACAGTTTTTACTTTGATGTACACATGTAGCTAGGTTGAACAACGCATCTAAACCTCACTACATACAAAACATTCGGAAACACAACAGTGTCATCACATCTCTTCGCATTTGCTTAGTTTGTTACCAATGCTGGACTAGGTTATGGATTTGGTTCCGCAAATGTTCAAGATTTGTGATAAAATTTCCTACAATTATGGTTCATTCCAATCCACGAAATACATGCACAGCTTTATGTGATCTATATGGCCAAGGCATAACTACCCCATAAGTTAATGAATTATCAAGTAAGAAAAGGATGATTAAATACATGGGTCGATGTGGCAAGAGAAGGATTTAAAATTGCTGAGATCAAAGTAAGAATGTTACTGCTTTCTGGAGAATCAGATATTTTTATAAAAAAAAAAAGATGACGATTTACTTATAAATCCGGATACAATCTGAATGATTTTCCTAAAGCAGATGGAATTAGTGGTTAGTAATAAATATTGACTCTTTCCGTAACATGATAGACTAATTATATGAACTCATTCTCCCATATAGTGAAAGTGGCTTTGGTATGAAACAAACTCATGAAGAAACAATTATAAGACTCCTAAAAAACCTTTTGGGCAACCTAAAGCCGATAAAAGAAAGGTAGGAAATATTGTGTTAAACAAATTCATCAATCACGTTTTTTAGGGAACACAATCGTCATACTTATTACTGCTTATCCTCCCTTCATATAACTAAGATTTTAATGACTTTCACTCTATCCAACACAGTTAGCTGAATTTACATTAAAACCTCAAGATTAACCGTCGATTTCGACGGGGTTCCACTAGTTTATATAATGTTGAACGAATGTTGTTTTTGGACTCTGGGGGACATCTAAATGTAAGAGTAATTCGGTCCCGGGTCTTTGTCTTTCTGTGCCACCTTTTGGTAATAGATTACTCTATATAGGAAATTCGCAATAATTAAAATAATATAATCAATTTGAACCACTGTTCTGTCAGAGTGTACGGATGTAAATTGTTGATTTGGGTTTTCCATTAAATACGTAAAATTTTAACAAAAACTAAGGAAGAAAATATCATTTAAACTGTAGCTCAATGATTATTACCATTGACTATGTATAACACTAGTGTTATATAGTCAATGTTATTACTCAATACAATAATACTCAACAAGGAGTTATGGGGAGCGAGATGGTCTAGTGGTAGAGCGCAGGACTCTGGTCCGAGGTCCCTAGTTCAACTCCTGCCAATCACCAATGGATTTTATTTAACATTTTAGGTGCAACCTCCAGGTGGAACCTAAATTAATGTGAAAAACAGTCCCAGGCGAGAGTATAGTTAAAAAAACTAAGAGTTATGGTTTGTGTTAAGATGTTGGCCGTAATATTAAATATTGACGACCAACTGAAAAAGAAACAATAATTTTTAACTTTCGAAGAAAGTAGTACTGACTTTAAGGTATCACTCCTGGACCAAAGACAAACTAAAATATCACGTAAAAAATTTCTAAAACTCAAAAATTACCCGGACCACCACCATTTTGTTTTATACCCTAAACTATTTTTGTTTGATAATGGGTTTTGTAGTGAATTGAAATTGTGTGCATAGATGAATTAAGGTAATACTTAATTGGTAAATGTTCAACTTAAAAACCTAAAATATGAGGACTACTTCGTTAGCCATATTCTATTTTAACAAGCATTTTTTTCCACTCTTACTTTGACTAGTATCCTACAAATTACAGTATAACACAGCTCACAAAATCAACAATAAATTTTTTACAATTTAGGACTTTTTGGACACAAAATGAACACAGTATGAAGGAGTGTTTATGAAATGTTCACGAAGGCCACATAGCAAATGTGGTGACAAATGTTAGTGTTTACATTGCCATACGAGTTGACTATCAAAATATCTAATGCCAATATTGATTCAACAGATTTAAAATTAACTAGTCCAGTAAAATAGTATACTTCCGTTAAACAAATTTTCGGGTGGTTTTTTTTTATTGGTTCCTTAAGTAGAATACGTTTCGGGTACTAAATCCTATTTTGAAGTTTCCTAACAATATATATATATCTTGAGATAGGACAGAACATTGAGCAATTTCATAAAGCAGAATTGTTTAAATTTTTGCCTTGAATTAAAACTACCTACAATTTATTTCGTAAACAATTTATATTGACAAAACAAAAGTAGAATTTCCAAACAAATTTCCGCACCTAAAGTAAAAGTAACCCTAGCGTTTTGAGCTTTATGATTATTTTCGTTAATCACAAAAAAGTTGACAATGGTATACAGTTAACATCAAATGAACACGCAATAGAAGATCGAATAGAGATACTAACAAACTAAACTAAAAAAAAAAGACAATCACCCTAACTGCAATGTACATACAAATATGTAGAACGCAACATGAATATTCAAAATGTCAGTCTTCTTTAATGGGGCAAGGCAACTGTATTGTCAAGTCGGTCACCTACATTGTTATAAACATTTCTTTAGGTGAACCATAGGCCTACCGATTATCGTCATCGCCGGCTGCCTGACGTGATGACGAAGAACAACTTAACTGAACGTAATACGGGGTAAACGTTAAACGTGTTAACCTACCAAAAATTACTCATTTATGTCTTATACATGTAAGATGTGTTTAAGGAAGATACACGAATATAGAAGTTGTGTGGAAAAAGTGTCAATTTAATTTATTTACAACTAAAAACGTTTATTACTTTTTATTGTGGGAAAAATTAATTGATTGTAAATTATTCAATAATCATTAAATAGCCTTTTGAAATTAATTAGAGTCACATTTTTTAAGCGAAAACCTGGTCTCTTCAAGCAGGCTTACCCCTTATCCCCAGCGAAGAAATTATACTTTCATCCAATGTCCCACATAGCCTATCACCGAGCGTTTGTTCATAGGACTGAACATTTTCTTCTAAACCAAGAGTTTAAATTGTCTCAAAACAGCCCGACTATGAGGGCCTATAGAGACCCAGATAACCAATCTTTAACTAGGCCTACATTAGTGCAGTCACAATTATAGTCCTTAAAGAAAATTAAATTATAAAACAGGTTTCATGCTTTGCACCTTTTCTATAGCTGATTCGTAAGTGTAAATTGAAACAGAAATTTATTTTTAAATAATTTCGATTCTTGAGATTAAGTTCTGAAAACTTTGAGCTTTGGTTAGTTGAGTAACAGTATTGTACGCGTTCTGAGCCCCAAGGTATATTTCACAAATCAAAGCATATAACTTGTCCTTTACCATTGACTGATCAATAATTATAGTTATGTGAACGACGAACGGCAGTTCGACTATGACACTTGTGATCTCCCAATTATGCCGGCTGCCACACGAAACTATTAGCACAAGAAATGTTAACAATATAACAAATTGTTGTAAAGGAAAACACTGACAGATCGAAAATGCTCACCAATGGTAAAGAGGAAACAGAGAAGAGTATAAGTAGATACAGAGGAGAGCGCACATGTTGGTACTGAGGCTGTATGCGGATGAGGATATACGACATGGCTAGGACACGGCGAACATGAGAACAGCATAACAAGTATATAGTAGAGTATCAGGTGACAGTATCAGGTTGTCTACGTCATGCGTCATGGTAGGTGGCGAGGCGTCTGTGTCTACCTGACAAATGTTTTCAGATATGTCTACGTAGGTAAGGGGCGGTATGATGGAGGAGCTAATAGGCACAACCGAGCGTTATGTTAATGCCACATGATTAGGTAAATCCGTCAGAGATTGCTACTGACGACGCTCGACCGAACGCCATCGCCGGTTTGTCTGAAGGATATAGTAGACATGGAGGGATGACGAGTATAGAGAACTCTACTCTCTACCGCTTCAGAAGCATAATTGGCGATAAAAGTATTACGCTTTACCACTTTAAGTAAAGTGAAAGTAAAATCAATAACTGTAACGCTGTACAAACATTGTATCCCATTGCAGTATTGTATTTACAGAATATGAGTAAATAGAGTCGATATTCAAATTGGCCAGTGTTTATGCATAATACTAGCTACATGAACGCAGATGTACGTTTGTCATTTGTACACATCCACCGCTCAAGTACGATGTTTTCCGTAGCATGAAGCATTCATATATACAGTATTTTTTTGAAATTATGTACAATAATGTTATTCGTGACAAAACAAATTCTATTCTTCAAAACAATCAAAACTCTATTGCTTTACTTTGTTGATACTAAGATAGTTTACAAAAGATTAAATAGTGAACAATAAGTTGACCTCCAATATGAATTGAGATAGAAACAACAAAATAATTAACACCCGCACACTATGTCAGGGGCTTATATAGGCCTAGATCGTTTTTATTAGAGAATTTCCTTTAGGGAATAAGCTATTGCCGTAGGTCTCATGGTAAGACCTGGACCCGGGACCGACTTACTTTTTCGTTTTGAGGTCCCCAGAGGCCAAAAACACCATACATTCGCATACAACAGCGCTTCAATATACTAAATTATTAATTTTTTTAAGCTCTACAAAACGGTTTAAAAGAAATTGCAAATGTTTTTGTTTTTAAGGTAAAAAAAAAATGGAATTACCCCATTTTTACCCTCATAAACCCCCGTTCCCATGGTCCGATTATGCTGGTTCGCGAACTCATTCGAATAAATGTAGGTTTACACGTTTGTACCAAATTTCATCAAAATGCTCGAGTTATCGCGATAACGGGCATAATACATATATATTTGAACGGATAGTGTTTTTGGCCTCTAGGGACCTCAAAACGAAAAATTAAATCGGTCCCGGATCCAGGTCTTACCATGAGTACTACGGTAATAGCTTATTCCCTATATGGGAAATTCGCTTAAAGAGAAGATATCGATTTTAAATCATTGACGATTTTCAAAACTACTTATGAAAGCGAAATCAGACACATGTAAGTACTGAGTAACAAAACATGTTGGAGTTACCACTAAAGGCCCGAGGTGTGCGTCAGGTGCATGCTGGCTGGAGCTACTACAACTACACTACACAACCCCGAGACACACGTCACGCCGTCCGGCGACTACGACTACAGCTGGAGCACGAAATGTGCCTCGTGAAACCCTTACAACTGTCGCTCCACGCGACTATCTCCCTCTCTGTCACTCTCACACACAACGTGATACCTTCTCTCTCTTACACACACAGCCCACGCTACCCACACACACGTCAGTTGTTCCGTATTTGGAATTCGCTGCAACCGACTGGATCCGTGATTCACAACAGTTGTAATCCTGCATTTGTGGAGTCTCCCGTGAATCGAACCAATTTATTAGTAGCAAGATATAGTTTGATATGGTCGTTGTAAGGATTGAGCAGTGCTTTTTATATTTAGTTTATGAAGTTAATTTTAATCGAAAATCACTTAACCAAAACAACATTAACAACGTCTTTTGTGTTGATTTTTAGCGGAATGGGACTACACGATTGAGTTAGCCTAGAATGAAGTGGATAATGTGCATCTTTCTTTGTTAGGATACTGACTAAGATCAGGTGTGTCTTCTTCTATGGCCAGGATCGTTATTAAACCCCCATAGGTTCAAGACATCTGGGTCCAGTTTCGCGTCATCAAAAGTTAAAGTTTCCGATTCTACTCAGGGTTGAACCGGCGAGCTTTTGTTTGTTAGAAGAGGATAACTGCTACTACTCAGCGACCCTGTTACGATGGGATCGTTATCAACATATGTGCACAATTTGTCCGTTTAACACGTTGGGTGCTGATGACGGGAATTCCCGCCATTGCTTAACATTGAAATAAATGCAATTTTCATGTTCAAACATGTCAACGGCACTTTAAGTGTTAAGCACGTTTAAGGTCTACCTACACTCTAAAATCCTAAACAGTTTTATCATTCAGGTTAGACAAATTTGGACTTAGAACGGTAATTCACTATGCTTGCTTGTTCCGGGACACCCGTATTGCGCCAGAGGGTCCAGGTAGCAGACCTGTACTGCGATGACTTAGGGTTAGTAACCTGAACTTGTTCAGGAATGTCACACTGTTGGTTCCCGGGAGAAACAATAATGACAACCAAGCAAACATGTGTTTGATGAGTAAACATGCAACACTTTTCGACCTTATTGTTAACATTGTTCAAACAGATGAATTGTAGTTTCGATAGGCACAATAGTTTTTATTGTAGGCTTTCGCAGTCGGCGACATCGTGGTTCACATGATGGTTTAAGACGTCAACCGCGTCGTCAGTTACTCTTAATTATACATTCCAAAGCTAGCCTCTCGGGATGCCTCTTCAAAGAGGACGAAACTTAATACATACACCACCGGAACCCAACTACCGTCACACATTAATAGGCATTGATGTGAATCTCCCAAGATGAAAGTATTAATTGTAAATAAAAATAATAAAAGCCTAAACTCTAATACGAGAATTAGAGTTTGTTTCAGGGTGTGTTTGCAAAATGTATCAGCTTTTTGCTGGTTAGTTGCTCAACACCGGCGATGTAATATTATGTCTGAGACTACAGTCCAAACCAAAAATATATACTAAACAGCTACACATAGATGATTTTTTACTAGATGGATTTACTAATAGCTTTTCTCGCTGACTTGAGACCTGATGGAAGTGATTGCAAGCAAACACGCAGATACATAACAGGGTGACAAATCGCAGCGTCAGCGTCGCACTTGACACGGCTAGCGAAGGTTGTGTTGTGAGATGACGCAATATGAACTGCGCTGCGCTCAGTCAAGGGCTTCGGACGTAGACCTTAGCTGAGCTTGTGTAACATCAGATTGGCTGTTAAAGCTCACAGGGTGGCGACGGGTTAAAAGAAGACTGTTAAGTGACTGAACCGTCGTCTATATTTGAAAAGTTGAACTTGAAAATTGGATAAGTAGGTTACAGGAAGTTTAAAACGTCGGCGATGCCGCTGGAAACAGCTGATATGAGTAATGGAAATGAAAGATATCTTGCTCTGCTCTATACTCGTTCTGAATTAATAATTATCTTTAAAATACGTGCACAAATTGCGTCGCTGACTCGATACAGCGATTAAGCTTAGACTTTGAACTAGTAGTTTGCGGATTGAATATGATAAATGCTGTGAAGAAACGGCTTATCTTAATCAGCGAAAATACTACACAAATTCTTTCTCCATTCAACACTCATCCCCATTTAATGTTAAGTTTAGATTACGTAAATAATGTGATGAATAATGTACCAACTATAATCTTAACTCATCCTGTATATATACTCAACAGAGCAGACAATGTGTACACAAAATGCATCACTAATCTAACGGGATTAGTTGTAAAAATTAAATTACAAAACGGGGTTTCAAATTTGACTGACACGGATGGCAACGAATGTTATATACATCATTTAAAAACAAAACTTTATATATATACATAAGTCTACTTTTTTAAACCACGAGAGGTAAGTAGGTAATTTTTATACCAGCTAAACAAACGCACATGTATTCATTCAATGTAAACTTGTTTCTTTTTTGTTTGTTTTTTAGAACTAGACCTACAAAGTTACAAATTTTTTGACAGTCCGCAAGAATTGTTACAGCGGTATGCCTACTCACAAACAACACTTGTAGTCTCATTATGGGAGTGCCATAGAACACGGCGTAATGTTTATTCTATGTTAATCACCAAACCATTACCACCAGACTATACCATGTGTACAATACATTGATAGGCGACGTCTGCGTCAATTGCTACGTTAATAGCGGTTATAGTAGGATAAATGATGTAACATCGTTAGCATTAGGCTACACATTATCTTACAAAAATAATGAGAAAGCTTAACCACCAGTTAAACACCCATTTATTGACTTTCGTCGTAGATGTGCTCAAATTTGCTAATTATATTTTTGCCTATGAACGTTTTATAAATGGAAGTGCCTAAATAAAACGGTTAAATAAAACTTAGTTTTTCACCACGGTCGTTTTAAAACCATGAATTTTTATGCAATATTTATCTAGTTTTTTTGCAATTATAAACTTGGTGCTTTGTTTAGTTTAGTTTCAACACGCACAAGCTTGGCTAGAACTCGGGAAACTTTGTTTGTTCTGGATTAAAAAAAGCATGCCTCGCAATATAATGTTTTAAGTCATACTGCTAAAAAAAAAAACATATTTTTAATACTTGGCCAAAGTAGTTGTTTCAGTCACTAGGGGTGGGGAGATTAAGCCGGAGTCGAGTTTAGGGGTGGGATATTAAGCTGGAGTCGAGTTTAGGGGTGGGAGATTAAGCTGTAGTCGAGTTTAGAGGTGGGGAGATTGAGCTGTAGTCGAGTTTAGGGGTGGGAGATTAAGCTGGAGTCGAGTTTAGAGGTGGGGAGATTAAGCTGGAGTCGAGTTTAGGGGTGGGGATATTAAGCTGGAGTCGAGTTTAGAAGTGGGGAGATTGAGCTGTAGTCGAGTTTAGGGGTGGGGAGATTGAGCTGTAGTCGAGTTTAGAGGTGGGGAGATTGAGCTGTAGTCGAGTTTAGGGGTGGGAGATTAAGCTGGAGTCGAGTTTAGAGGTGGGGAGATTAAGCTGGAGTCGAGTTTAGGGGTGGGGAGATTAAGCTGGAGTCGAGTTTAGAAGTGGGGAGATTGAGCTGTAGTCGAGTTTAGAAGTGGGAGATTGAGCTGTAGTCGAGTTTAGGGGTGGGGAGATTGAGCTGGAGTCGAGTTTAGGGGTGGGGAGATTGAGCTGTAGTCGAGTTTAGGGGTGGGGAGATTGAGCTGGAGTCGAGTTTAGAAGTGGGGAGATTGAGCTGTAGTCGAGTTTAGGGGTGGGGAGATTGAGCTGGAGTCGAGTTTAGAAGTGGGGAGATTGAGCTGTAGTCGAGTTTAGGGGTGGGGAGATTAAGCTGGAGTCGAGTTTAGAAGTAGGGAGATTGAGCTGGAGTCGAGTTTAGGGGTGGGGAGATTGAGCTGTAGTCGAGTTTAGGGGTGGGGAGATTGAGCTGGAGTCGAGTTTAGGGGTGGGGAGATTGAGCTGTAGTCGAGTTTAGGGGTGGGGAGATTGAGCTGGAGTCGAGTTTAGAAGTGGGGAGATTGAGCTGTAGTCGAGTTTAGGGGTGGGGAGATTGAGCTGGAGTCGAGTTTAGAAGTGGGGAGATTGAGCTGTAGTCGAGTTTAGGGGTGGGGAGATTAAGCTGGAGTCGAGTTTAGAAGTGGGGAGATTGAGCTGTAGTCGAGTTTAGGGGTGGGGAGATTGAGCTGGAGTCGAGTTTAGGGGTGGGGAGATTGAGCTGGAGTCGAGTTAATTGTACGTTGTACTGTACTTAGGTACGATTTTCTCACTTGTTAACTAATTGTGTGAAGTTATCGTCGTAGTTAATTGTTGCATTGTTGTCGGTTTTTTTATTTGTGTACTTTACATAAGACAATATGAGTGACTAGGCAAAGAACACGATCGTCAGAATAAAAAATACGGTAGTCGTATACCTCAGTGACAGCTGTCCGAATACACTGTCAAAAAAGATTTAAGCTACCTTGGGAGATAAACTTCTAGTAGTAATCAATTTACAAAATCTACATTTTTTTGATTAGATAACAGAAATATACAGTGTGGTGAAAAATATAGTTTATCACGCAGGTCAAAAGTTTTTTCTCGCAATATTTTACCACAGTTTATTAAGTGCAAGTACATGCTTAACTATACAGATACACAGTTTTGTACAGGACAATACAACAATGGCGACCTTATCTTCACGCTAATTAAGTTTACTTAATGTCGAGAGACGAGATATAACTGTTTATGCAATTATAATTATAATACAAATGAAAAGGTTGAAATTTCACTGTCACTATTTTCCTTCTAAACTGTTACAAAGCTATTTGAATATAATTACAAAATCTGTTGATCTGTGGATTAGCTAAGTCACATGGGGAGTGGTAGAATTATAGACTAACCAACAGAATGTAGGATATATCTCTGTTTCTTTGGTTAAGACCATCCTACTAAAGCCATGAATATGGGCAGCTAGATAATGTTTAACAAAAGTATTCTAGATCTGGTGATCTAAAGAGATACAAAACTCGGTACATCGGATAACCTCACAATACAGCTGATACAAGGGCAAGTAGTGGGGTGAAGCGTGTGGCAATGATAAGGAACTGCATACTGATAAGAACATGTGGAACAAACCATTAATTGCCGAATTTTATCATTAGTAAAGGTCCATACTACATATAAACTACTGTTAGCACAATGTAATGTTTTACTTTGTCATACATTTATTCCTTTTACTCCTTTAACGCTGCTGATTGTTAAGTTTTAATTGAACTAGGGCAATTTGCATCGGCAATTTAATATATTTTATTATCAATGCCAAATTACACTTTAACAATTTTAAGTCAGATATTTAATATTTAACTACTGATGAGTGATGGTTATTATATTCAAATTAAATCTTTTAGACTATTTGCGTCATGAATTTTCCAACACCATGATGTTGGTTGGTGTATTAAAATAAAATACTTTTGACAAATTACTCCCTTCATTTTACTTGTGTTTAGTTTTATATATTATTATCCTACTATCCTACTAATATTATAAATGAGAAAGTTTGGATGTATGGATGTATGGATGTATGGATGTATGTTTGTGACAAGTGAACGCGAAAAATACTGGTCGGATTGGGCTGAAATTTGGCATGATGATAGCTCACATTCCCGATTAACATATAGGCATATTCTTATTTCAAAAACCCTTTTGGGCTCCGCCCCAGTGGCTCTGGAGTTTCCCATGTTAACCTTATGAGAAATGGAATTATTGAATCTTAACAGCTGTTTCAATTAAACAAATTGGTTCTGTTCTATGATGTTCAATAGCATTAAAGTTACAAGGATTACCAACAGGGTGCAGCACTATTATTTCTTTTACATTATGACAACAGCTAATTTGCAACCAAAAGGTGAGTGAGCGTAGCGAACTAACTTCAACCTGGAGGCGAGTTAGCGTAGCGAACGAGCTAACCTGAAGGCAAGTGAGCGTAGCGAACGAGCTCCAACCTAAAGGTGAGTGAGCGTAGCGAACGAGCTCCAACCTAAAGGTGAGTGAGCGTAGCGAACAAACTTCAACCAGGACGTGATTGAGCCATGCGAACGAGATAATCTTGAAAATTAAGAAGTTAAACGGGGCAAAGCCCGCGGGTTACAGCTAGTAATATTATAAATGAGAAAGTTTGGATGTATGGATGGATGTATGTTTGTGACAAGTAAAAGCGAAAAATACCGGACGGATTGGGCTGAAATTTGGCATGATGATAACTCACATTCCAGATTAACATATAGGCATATTCTTATCTCAAAAATCCTTCCGGGGTCCGCCCCAGTGGCTCTGTAGTTCCCCATGTTAACCTTATGAATATTCATATTTAAAGGGAATTAAAGAATTTTGTCAGCTGTTTCAAATAAAAAGTCTGGTTCTATGATATTCAAAAGCATTAAAAGTTATAAAGTTTGCCAACAGGGTGCAGCACTATTATTATTTTTTCATTTATGAAAATAGCTAATTTGAACTAAGCAGCAACAAAAAACTGTGATACGCTATAAAAACTGTCAAATTAGGATTGTATTATATAAAAAAAATAAAGAAGCAAATTGATCAAACTATGCCTCCCCCATTGCAAACGAAAAGCTTGAGTATAACTGCAATAAGCATTTATATTTATATGCCAATCCCGTACGAAGGACAGGTACACTGCTAGTATAACATATATTTATTTTATATTATAATATTATAATAATAAATTTATATATTTTAAAAGTATCTATCAAAATACAATCACATTTTAACCATTTACAAAACTATTGGTTGAGATTCCTGAAACTGTTTAAAGTATTTAAAACATCATTGATTATTAGGAAGGGCCTTGAATGGTCAATGGTCTGAACTTCACGACAGTGCATTGCAGCTGAGCAGTATTGAGGACGTGCTGCATGCAATCTCATCAGTATTTTAATTAATAAGAGAAATACCTGTAGATTACATTCTTCATCAACATATGCATAAGGAAAGTAACGGGAGGGGAAGTATTTGAAATTTGTATAACACAACATCAGTATCAAGTTATAGCTGAGGGGATAGTGCTCGCCTACTAATTGGTTTGTATCTGGTTCAATCCAGAAACAGAGTCAGTTGCATTTTCTCCTGTCCTAAATAACTGGACTTTAAATACATTTTTCTGGTTACAGAACCACTTAATTACTTTTACAAGACCTCCGTCTCAACTGAGCCAAGAACCAAAATAAAAATTCAAAATGAAAGTAGGGCATTTCTTTAGTCAGGTTCTAAGAATCAATTAAAAGTAAAATGATCAAGAACAGCTGGTCAAGTTTTTAACCATGAAAAAGTTAATGGCCAGTTGATCATGGACACTCATCCTTCACCTGATTTTTCTAGAACTATCCACTCTCTGTTGCCAAGAAAATTACAAATGAAAGTAAATACAAAGTGAATAAATAACAAAATAACAACTTACACTAATCTGGCAAATTTTACAAAACTCTGATCAACTTTAAACAAGTCCACATCTAGAAGAAAGAAACGCAGAAGGCAGGTGGTTGGATTTAACACAGACAGTGTTTTGTCGCAAATGGCTTCCCTAAGGTATGAGTGGTGAGTCCCACAATGTCAATCCTCTTAGTGAAGTATTGCTCCAAGGTCTAGGTCCTGCCTACCTCAACAACACAAGTGTTGTATGTGGCAATATGGCTTCTGTGTTAAACAAGTGACAATGAACTGTGGATTATGTCACCATACATTTGTACTAGAAATTGAAACCTGAATGTTACACGTAGCTTTTATGCAATACAAGAAAGTATTGATGACAATTTTATATTGTAAAGTCAGTTTAGTGAATAAAAACAGATCTGGTTCGCTTTGGTATTAGATAGAAACTGACTTATTAGTGAGCACTGTATGGTGTACGCGAGTATAAGTGTTTAAAAAATGTACGATAGCCTTACTGGCAACAATATGCTGGTTCAAAAAGGTGGCTAAAGTTAATATTGTTATGTCAATTTAGTTTAAAAATGTTGTTATTAAAAGTGCATTACTTCCTGCCGTTAAAACTACACTACAGATTCCTATGGTTAAACAACAACGTTGTGCCTAACTCAACTTGCTTAAGATCCATGATATTATATAGTGTAACTTTAACCCGTTAACTCTTAAGTAATTTATTAAGAGAATACAATTAAATTATAGAAATTGAGTTAACTTTAGTTTTGTATTGATAGGATCAAAGATATGATCTTAAGATTCTTTTAATCCATTTTTAGTATTGAAATTTTTATTTTTTGTATTGTCAAAAGGTCATTATTAAATGTTTGGTGAGAAAACCAAAATATAGCTTTATGCTGAACCACAAAAATATTTGACATTAATACAAATTTACATCTGAATTCAAATATCCCCCTCCTTCCAACGCAACAATAGAATGTACCTAACACAGTTTTAGAAATAGCTCACCTTCACATACATCTCTGCATGTGATGATTTTTACATTGTAAAGTATTATGAAATTCTTGCTTCATTCCTATGAATGTATTTTAGCTAGATACAAACATTCTGGGTAAAAAAGTAGAATACTGTAAGAATCTAACCATACAAGGGATATTTAGGCTAAAATTATTAATTTACAATATTACCAGTATATTGAGTAAAATACGGATAATTCAACTTATTATGGACGTGTTGTTAAAAATAATATGGTTTATAATGCATTGAAACTAAGCTAAGTTTAAAGAAATATCCTAGAATAAATATTCAGCATCTTCAACACATGAAAACTTTGATAAACTAGTAAACTAATAATAATGGAACAAATAAACACAAGCAGACCTATTACTGATCAAAATTGGTATTATGAGTTTAAATATTTTATTATAATGTTGAATTTAATTTTAAAACTTGCTTTGTGATGTTGAGTTTGCTACATTTTATTTTTCCTGAAATATAATAGAATATGGTGTTATATGGTAATGTTCATGTTGGCAATTTTATTTATAGGTTGTTGTTCTTTTTCATTAAAAAACCCTATGTTTTTTATCTGATCCTTAACATTTATACCAAATTAGCCAGAGATTCTAACATAAATATGTTGAAACAGTATTTTTATACCCAGGTAATTCAAAAGTCTAAAATTGCAAAGCCTTTTACTAGATGAGTTAAATTTCACTTAACTATTGAAAAATAGGGTTAAAAAAAGTTAGTTTTTTACAACAAACTAGGATATGAAATCAAGATCAATATTTTATTCTACATAAAAATGACCTAAATATAAGTGATGTCAATTGGTTATAGGTTGTCAATTAGACAATAGGGTTCAACTACTGTATGCCAACTGATCATACATATGGCAAAACAACTCATTTAACTTGCCTACAAGAGGTACTACCATAGACTAACCAACACTATGTTTTATCTATGGTATTACTGTTATAAATGTGTTCAGCAAAAATGGTAGGTACCCAACAACACAAAACCAAGTTTAAAGGATACTGTTTCAAACAAAATGCCGGATTTGCCTTCCAAATAATCAATTGACCTTTGCTTTGCATTGAGAAAAAAATCACTTTATCATTTCCCAATAATTTAGTGTTCATAAAATGACACAGGAAATTAATGTATACGAATATTCCTAAATATAAAACACAATCATTTCAGTAAAAAGATAAGTAGAACGTAAGAAATTCAATTATAATTTGATTTCAACACCCACTTTGGGACATAGGATTTCCAAGAGTAAATGTAAATGTTGATAAAATAAATGTGCATCCTATATAAGAGTTTCCTCCCTTTTGATATGTTTTATTTTTGTTGGCACAAAAACCGAATTAATTTAATAATTAATTTAATAATGTAAAAATAATGATCTGAAAAATGAATTATCAGAGACCCAAGAGCGTTGTTGATATTAAGAGAATTTTATGAAAATGTTCTATCTAATATAGGTAAAAATATATAAAATAAATATTTTAAAATCAAATAAACAACAATAAACATTATTATCTGATTTGAAAAATATTTGTAGAATTATATAATCAATAAATGATACATTACAGTTTATGAGACCCTGGCAAGCCGCCAACCCACATCCAGACTGACTCACTACCACAGACAGACAGACAGACAGCCAGACAGATAGATAGTGTAAGGTTAAGAGAGAGCAGACAGGATGAGGAAGGAGCCACAGGTTCACTGTCACTTTCCGAATCACCAATTTAGGAGATACTTTCTGTTCAATCGGCGAGTCTGAAATCCTGTATAAAAATTCTTTATGAGGAAAGAAAAAATTAAGTACCGGAAAGAAAGAGTAGATCCGAACATAGGTATAATAGGGCCCAGAAATAACTTTTGAATTAATTTTCTATCTTTTAACACAAATAATCAATCTGTAAGAGAATTTTAGAAACATGCAAAGTTGAACATTGCATGCGACATGAAGCAGTTGACAGTCAAAACAGCAATAACATTGAGATGGCCCTCGTAAACCCCATTGACTTATAAACTTTCAGTAGATTAATGGACTTTTAAAAAAAGAATTAAATTAAAGAGAACTTACACTCTTAAATCCAGAAAACATTTAGTCAATGTATACTAATGTTTTCTGCTATGGGGAACACTAAAAATTTGTTTTTTAGAAAAAAAATACTTTTTTTAATAGACTAGTAGAGCAAAAAGAATTTTTCAAAGTTATGTCCACAAGCAAGCAATCTTATCTGCAACAACTAACTTATTTTCCAAAGAAAATAAGTAGTTGAGTCTGCACTTTTTTTATAAATCCTCTTCCTATGATAATCTTCTATATATATAAAATCCAATGTATGTTTGTTTGTATGTATGTTTGTCCTTTATAGACTCCGAAACCGCTCGACAGATTGTAATGAAACTTTCAGGCATTATTAAGCATTATTCAAGGATGGTTTGTGTGAAGTTTGGTGCAGATCCGTCAAAAAGGCTCCACCCCAGTGGCTCTGGAGTTTCCCATGTTAACCTTATGAGTACTCATATTTAAATGGAATTAAAGAATCTTAACAGCTGGTTCGACTAAACTATTTGATTCTGTGATGTTAAATAGAATAAAAAGTTAATAGATTTACCAACAGGGTGCAGCACTACTGTATTATTTTTTAAATTTATGACAACAGCTAATTTGCAACCAAAATGGAGGTGAGTTAGCGTAGCGAACGAACTTCAACCAGGACGTGATTGAGCCATGCGAACGAGCTCATCTTAAAAATGAACGAGCATTTGACATAAAACCACATTAGGACAGGACAACGTCTGCCGGGCCAGCTAGTTCATAATAAAATGGGTATTACATTACTACACCTGAAACCAATTAAAATGTATGTATATCAACAATTACCGAATTAATTTTGCACCATTTTAACAAAACAACAAGGACAGAATGTCATGGAATCTAGCCAGATGTGAGTGCAACTCATGTTTGATATTGATCTTGGACAAGGTCCTCACAGCATTCTACATTTGGATATTGGGGAAAATTAAAAATTTTAATACATTTTATAGGCAATTGATAAAATGGTTAACCAAGGTAAATGTTTTGTTGTTCAATTCTGTATAATGAAGTTCTAAGCTTGTAAAGTTTAAGATATTCTCTTGCTCAAAGTTACCATTCGCCTTGTTATAAAATACTGGATCGTAGTGATTTAATTTTGAAATCACCACAACTTTCTAGTTGTATTGTTGCAAAATATATTGAATTTTAAAGTGTTTGAGCCTTTTGGTTCAAGTTTACACGGCTCCAAGCACTATGTCACTTGCCAGGTAAAAAAACTACTATTTTAATTCAGCAAACAAAACATTTGTAGAGTTTTAAAACACTTGCAATTATATTCTAATATATTCTAGATATATATATGCTAAATCTTTTATAGTTTGGAAATATAATAATTTAGGCCAGTTGTATATAAACAAACCAACTGATTTTAAATTAAATGGCCCGTTACAATCGTTACATCACTATTATCTATCATAGTTTGAACAAACATCTTAATTTATGTGATTCCACCAACAACAAAGGTCAATTATCAGGTCAACTAGCTTGTTTTTGGCAGTCAAATACAATAGTTTATCCCATTGTGCTTTCAGGACAACTTGGCACCAACAAAATAAGCAAAACAACTATGGAAAGCTTTTGCTGCAGTGCTCAGAGAAATTTTATTTTGGTTTATTATACAAACTTAGGCTTGTAATTAATGGGGGGGGGGGTGCATTCAAGATATGGAAGTGTGGTGGATGAAGTACTTTTGATAATCAAGAAACATTCAACTGTTTCCTTTATTGAATTAAATGTGTAAAAGCGAGCCAAATATTCAAGATATGCTAAATATAAGTCAATATTAGTTTATACAATATGCTATTGTATAGAAGTACTAGCTGTGTACCCGTTCTACGCACGGGGATCTTATAGTATCAGTTGAAACCTTCTTATATAAAGAACAGTAGTTGGTTTGCATATTTTCAGATATGCTGGCCAAACTATTTATTATACATAAGTTCATTTTATGTCGTTTGTTGTTGTTCCGGATCGGTATGACAATCAATAAAAGGCTAAATTACCTGTGTCCGCCGGTCGATCCTAATGTATCCTTTTACAGGAGATGCATTTCGGCGAAATTAAATCGCCATCATCAGTCCTAATATAAGGTATTGAGCTTCCCCATTAGGTGCATCTTGGAGTTTTTGAAACACATACACGAACTGTACACTTATACACATAACGAATAAAACATAAATACACGGTAGGCCTACTTTTATTTTTACTATGGACAAGTAGACGCGCGTCGGTCGTGTGCCGAGTCTTGACTGAAAATGCTCATTTAAAAAATGTAAGTTTCCCAGCAATATACAACACTGATTCAAGGTCTATTTCCCGGTTATCAAAACTCAAGAACAATTGTATGCACAAAGAATCTCTATTTTCATTTACTGTTACCCTACAAATTATTGCACTTGCGATTAATTAAATCCGTTATGTAAGGAAAAATTAATTATTTTAATAAATATTGGTTTGGATTTGCTTTCAAAACGTGATCGGAAATGGTTGCGGTATTTGTAAACAACATTCAATGTAAACATATCAGTGACAGCTAGAAGAAATAATCTGGATTTGAACAGCTGTTCGTTATTTCATAGAAGAATATGTGCTAAACATTGGGAGAAAACTTTACAAAAATCGCACAAAATTGGGTTTTTAAACGTCCGTCATTTTATTTACAAAGTGGTGACGCCATATTTTAATGGCTAAAGACAATCTCGCCAATCCAGTGAATGCATTAAAATGATTTGGAACTTGATAGGTACTCTCGTTTTTCAGGAGTAGGCCGCGTAAAATGGCTCTTGGGTCGTAACAGACTGGAAGACAGACAGAAATTTAGATGAGACTTGTTTCGGTTTCTCTAATGTATAACACGTAAAAATAACCTAAAAGTTTATGATTCTGAGCAATGTACAGACAAAACTCTAATTTTATTTATATAGATAAATCCTTTTATGAAACGTAACAACAAACCTTATTTAGACTTAGACGATTATCTCATATCTCTCTGTGAATTTTGGGGATAGAACAGAAGTTTTACTGTTAAATGTTGCTGTTTTATAAGAATGTAAAATAAAATGTGTAATTTCATTTAATTGTAGTTAAATTTTGTTTTTATATACTTTGTAAGGTTGAAATTTGTCGTACTCATCACTCCAACAAAATACTACAAGTTTTAAACTTACCTATTAATTTGTGTATAGTAAACATACAACAATTATTCTTAATACAAAGAATTTACAGTATATTTTGTGTATAGATATATTTGAATATGTATAAGTGCATCAGATATAAACGTCAAGGTCTAAAAGTTTCAAGGCAAACCTAGAGCCTTATTACTCTGTATTCAAACATTCAATCAATTCCTTGTTAACATAAAAACACAAATTTTCTTTACTTTCTACAGTGTAAACTTTCTAAAAATAAAATAAAAATTTTAGAACTGTATCTCACACTATAGGTCTATAATTGATAAAATAATAATCATCTTAAACCCACTTATTTTTCAAAACTGTCTACCCTAATAGTCCCAAAAATGTTTCATATTAATATTGTCAGACAAAAAGGATTTGTTGAAAATATATATCTTCTATCTATATTATTATTTAACCCCACATATTACATACCAAAATGTCCGTCTAGGTGTGTAGATTTTCAAACTGACCTTACATTTTTTCCCTTAGGCTCTGCTCCAGTGCCTTTTAAAGTTCACATGATATCGTTATGAAAAACATATTTGTTTACATTATGATCAGCTGGATAATTTAATTGCTGTTAATATTTTAGTTGCAATTTACGCATTCCCTACGTGTGCTTGTAGCATTTACTGACTTGGTTGAAATGAAATATTTACTATTTGGATTTGGGATGGCTTAAATATTACAAAGGAAAAAATCGAGAAAGCAATCATTGAAAGAGCCAATTTGCAACTATGTAAACATAGGAAAGTCATAAAACACCACCAAGTAGAAGAAATAGAAATAATGTTTTTTATATATTTATAATCGTTATTATGGACAACCTAATGCGGCTATGAGTGAGAAACTTTGTAGAAAACACAAAAAAATAAGATCAGCTTTTATAAAATGATAAGATATTCACAAGAAATGTTGATTAGCCTATATCAAACTGTTATGTACGTTGTGAGTATTTCAATAATCTTTGAATCGACTCTTTTTAAAGTCATTGGAAATTATGCCTGTTGTTAGTTTTAAAATAACGCCTGTAATACTTAGAAATTGCAAAATTTGAGCAACAGGTACACTAGTTGGTTTTAAAGTTATTTCAATATCGGTTCTTGGTGTTTAAAGATAATGTTAACAATTTCTACTCAAACCATACACGGAACCAAAAACCAAATGTGAAAGCACAAGCAAGCATAAATCTCAACCTCTGACCTTTGGAAAGTCAATGACCTGAGAGCCTCTTTGGAAAGGAAACTTATCAGTTAACAGCTCATCTTAAAGATGTTTACGTTTATTTATTTTACCTATGAAATGAAAATGAAATACTTAACTAATTACTCCATTTTTTAGGTACTTATTAACTCATAAGAAAGTACTACAATAGTAAATCCAAGAAAAATATGTTAGTCTAGATTTTTTATAAAAATTACTCTTCTTTAGTAAACGAGTGAATAACTGAAATCCAAAATTATTTCTAATTTATTACAAGTGACTGAGACACTGTTCTAAATGCCGAAACTGCAAAAACTGTAGATGAGTTGGGTGTGTGAATGAATAAATCATTGGATAGTTAAAAATAAATATAGTAAATAATTACTGACTCATTATCATTGACTCACAATATATCAAAATTTGATAGGTCAACACGATAACTTGGGTAATTTTGGTCAAACTTGAATGAGTTCACAAACCAGAAGAACGGAGTGGTATGAGGTTTTGATTTTTTTTTTCAAAATTGGGTTATTAAAATTTTTACTCTTAAAACATAAAAATGCTCAATTTTCATTAGTCACTACAATTATATAGCTATATAGAGCTAAGAAAAAATAATTTTGTATATTCAAAGCATTGTTGTACAGCTGGAGGTTACAGAGAAAAAAACTGTATGTTAAAAATTCCCATGTTATTCTTATAGCGAACAAGAAAATGGTAGTAGTTTGCTTCATAATGAATATATTTTGATACAATTTGGCAAATTATTTATTTTATCCTCTATACTATTAAAATTTGACTAAAACTCTTGTTCCTTCCCTCATAGCAGCAAACCTAAGTATTTATTAAATCAAATACTATTTAAATGGGGCATAAATCTGACATTTTAAGGTAATATTTGAGTCTAATCTAATATTTGAGATAAAATCCAATCAGGCAAATTCACTTAAGTCTGCAGGTTTGCTGTGACGGTGATATTTTATGATGTAAGTATGATTTTTGTAGTGTTTTTATTTAATTTTGATGTACTTTAATTTGAACTATTTTACATGTTTCCCAGCTTTGCTGGTTCTATTATTAATGTTGTATGAAAAAAAGTCTTTATAACAAACAAGTGAAAACCTCAACTCTCACAAAATATATTTGTCTCATCTAGAAATATTATATCTACCAAAGAAAATTTTCAGATTTTGTCTAATGAAAGCTGTATTATTCAGTGCTGTGCTAAAATTGTATCATCTTCTTGATTTGGAACCTTGGTCATTAAACAGATGGCTACCACCTTGTCTCGGGGGACTATGAATAGTCACATCAAGTTCAAGTTTGGGTGTGGTGAAAAGACAAATCTGAATTCTAAGGTAACCGCGCCCCTTGGAAACCTAACCATTGTTCTAGCCGTGAATTAACTCCTGTTGAATTTTACTGTAGCTATAGCTATAGTAACCCATTGGTGGCTGGAGAGTTATTTGGTTTACTTTCAAATCTGAGCAATTTGTGTCAAGAGTTTAACCATAAATAAAACATACTCCCTTATAGATTTCTCATACTTATGGAACAGCTGAAGCAATTTTTTTTTGTTCTGTCCGGTGCACTGTATAGGTTGTGCTTTGTTAACAGTTTGTATCTAGTTATTTGTCATTTGAAACTTCGTTTAACCAAATAAAACGATATAATCTTAAACAATAACTCGTACCCTAGTTATATAACCAAACAGTAAAGCACAAAATAAATCATTAAATTAACTCTAAGATAATTTAAACAAAATTTCATCGACACTAACGCCCTGTGTCACCAGACATTAATAAGTCAATAAGTCATTTATTGGACCAAATTGACAATACTTGCATTAGCCAAGTCAGTACAAGAAAAATAAATTTATTACATCTTAATAACAAAAATTCCTTACTGTAAAAAATTCTATAACTAAATAACTAAACATGCGCACATGACTTTGTGAATGACCACTAAAGTAGGTATTCACGGACGCTGTAAAATGATCTGTCTAACAACATGGACTTTATATAACTCTAGGTTTTTATAATTTGATGTCTTCTGATTAAATTAATAACCGTGAAAATATATGTTTAATTCCGTTTAATTATGTTTAAATATGTTTAATTATGTTTAACTTTTCCCCAACCTGTACATTTTACAAAAAACACATCCCTTAACCTAACAATGTTTTTTGTAATTATGAAAGTACAACAAATACTGAACTCACGTGGTATACCTATCAGACCTTGATCTTGGCACAGACACACAAGACACTACACACTCACCACCACACACCACACTGTGACTGTGCCAGTGTTACTCTCTCTCACTCTAGACCTATTGGTCCACGTCACACACACACACACAGCCTCTCTGCACACCTCACACAGATAACATAACTTGACTAATACAAATTAGCTTATCTCTACACTGTGTTTTACATCAATACCAATGACCTGGGTAAGTCACAACAAGTGGGTGTATGGATTTAATTATTAGTTCGGCAGTCATTAAATACATTTTATTTATCTATACTCCCACTCGGCTTATATGTAAGCGAAATTTGCTCTCCATGTATTTCCTATGGGAGTTGAATTTAGTTTGTTTCTTTTCCGAGTTTGTTTCTCTCTTCTATCCGAACGATTTTCATGATTGGGGTATCAAATAGAAGACATGCACGCAAAGATTTCACATCAAGCATCGGCATATATTTACCTACTGTATTACTTGACCAAAACACATAATTTAATTCATTTTTGAATTCTTACCTCATTTTAAGATGCATTTCACCAGTTATAATTATATATAATCCTACATATTTTGGTCTAAGAATCTACAGTGAAATACCGGCTTTCATTTAAGTTATTAGTCATTCAAATTGGACGAGTTTCAAGCAAAATAGGTGAACAACCAACATAAAAATTATTTTTCATATGGTTTTTCTATGATTGAAAATCAATAGCTCCAGTATTGTTCATGTTTTTTTATATGTTTTAGACTCAAAATAATCAGTAAATTATAGGCTTTAATTTGAGCTACTGTATTGATCGTTTAAATCAGTTAAGCTCAAGATACTGTATTACTCAATCTAAAATCATAAATTTGATTATTTATCGGATAGTATATTTATTTTAACGCTGCGGAGCAGCATGGGGTCCTCTAGTTATACAGTGTTGACTTTACATTGCTCAGGTAATATTATACTTGTAATTGTGAACATTTTTTGTACCATAACTATAACAAATTAGCTTTTTAAAGACAATGAAAAAGATAAAAAAGTTGTCTTAGAAAAAAATTGTTTTGTTGTTCCAGTTGCATCACCATCACGTTCTCCTGTTATCAGTTGATTGATAAGCTGGTTACACTTGCCCCCTGGTTCCACTTACCCCACTTCACCCTACTTTTAATCTTAATTCAAATATTAAGTTTGAGTATGTCTCTAATGATGATCAGGAGGCACAGAGTTTAAACGTGATACATGTTGTTGTATTTTAATTTAAATTTTTATTCCAGCCTACTCCAAATAAATATTGTCAACAAGTTATTGACAACACCACTCAACTTTAAATCCCAGCTTATTACGGTTCCCTCCAAAAGTTTATCTCATCGAGAGCCAATGTCCAAAACAATTTCTCAAGGAAAGATGGAAATGGTGTTAGACTAACTAATTATAGACTTTTACTCGTCACTTATGTTTGTAGCACAGTGTTATCAGGATCAAATGTTATCAATAAACACGCACAAAGCTCTCACGTCGTATATTATAAAATTACAATATTATAGTTTGATTTGGAGGCTTGATTTCAATGAACATTTTATTAAAACTGACTACGATATTCAAACATTGGGCTAATTAAAATCTGACTAACCGTTGACAAGGTCTAAATAACTTTTGGTCAATTAAAAATAGGCCTAAGCCTCTTTACTCCGTCTTAAATCATCAGCACTTTAATTTATTACCATAAACCCTCCAACTGGCAATGGGCGAACTCTGTTGTAGTGGCAAGGCATTTTTCGCGATTTTGCAATAATATTTTCAAAAATTCATATCTAAAAGAATTAAATACCACAAAGCACAGAAGTTCGTGAACTTTCAAATGAGATACATTGTCATATGGGTATTATATATTTCAGTGAATAATATGTGTTTTACGACTGCGGCAATTATAGTCGCTCTAACACTTCGTCGATCTGGCACTCGTAAAAATTTATTTATTTGTTGTTGTTGTGAGATCATATGAAACTATATATAAAAATGATTTTTGCACCATAATGTTGGAAATTTCTATCTCATTGCAGTAGTACCACCAGTTTCTTTGTAGACAAAAAATATCCCTTGCTATGATTTTTTTTAACAAACCGTGTTAGGCAGTTTTGTGACGCGTACTTAGTGCAACTGACTTTGCTCGAAATTTGTGTTCACTTCAGTGTTCAATTACAGTGATCCCTTTGTGAGATAAAGTTCATCTATGTAACAAAGTGCAAGTTAAGAATATTATCTTTCTAAAGGTATAAAAACTATTCCATTTTACAATAGTTTTTAATCATTTATTTGGAGTTAAGTAAAACGTGACTCATTAAGTTGTAAACTTACCCGCCATTAAAAAGTGATTGTATGACTCAAACTTAGCGACATTTATTCAATTCAACAGTTCACTGATGATTATCTGTTACATTTTGGTAAAAATCGCAATAGAAATACCAATACCACAATCTCTACACACCACAGTGTTTACACACCATATTGGCCTTCGGATGGACTTTCAACCTTTCAGCTCACTGCGTAGTAGCGTATGAAGTAAACAGGGGGAAGTGTTTTCTTCGTTCGCCACTACGCAGCGGCCGGCAATCCCGCTCCCGTGTAATTAATCAATATAAGAATATTGTAAGAAATTATGCTAAAGGTGTTTAGACTCTGCAATAGACATCTTGAGGGCGGAAGAGTGTGTATTCTCAAAGACAGGGCTGCCACATGTACAACAATGAATAATACATAACTGAGTACTTAGTATACATATAACATCCGCCATACCAATAGGGCAGCACGGAAAGCTCAGCACAGCCTTGTATTAAACTATTGACTTTTGTTTGACTAAAATGCGTTCTGAAATAATTGTATAGTACACTTAATCAAAATATTTCAAATGGCTGTTTTGCCGTCTCCAGAATAATTTACTAATTAGGCTGGAGCCGTCGTGTGAGCAGTTCAGTCGCTTCATTCGTGCGGCTGTAACGAATTTATAGTTTATACATACGAATTTTGAGGTATGTACCTTCATAGATGATTCAAAGTTGATGGAACTGGTTCGTTACCACCCATACGTTCACCCCCAATACTTGAAGAAGATGTCTCTGAATAAGAATACTCTGAAACCCCTATTTTCACCGTACCATGAACAATGGATTAGGTTGTTCATTGTTTTTTACCATGCACATTAATAATACCTTTTCCTCCTTTTCTCCAAGTAATATATTACTACTTACATATACATTATATATTATAAGCTTATATATTATAAGCTGCCAACTATGCTTATTCCATGACGGTGAGTATTGCAATTTCACTAGTCACTAGTCGTGAGAGTCATAGGAGTGGCGGCATAGGAATTGAGACAAGCAGCTAGAGTCGTAACAGTCGCAGGATAGGAAATGGACCTTTAGGTACCAAGAGCCACAGCAGTAAGTAAGTATGAGTTGAATACTAAATTACAATGCAGAGTGCTGATTATCCGAATGTCGGTCATCCAAAATATAAGTTCATATTTACTGCCACGCTGACTTTACAAGAGCGGCTGGCAACGCTTTGTGTGAAACTCGGCTACATGGCGATCGTGCTGCTTACTCGTTCGAATTACTATAGGTTTACACGTTTATACTAAATTTCATCATAATCGGATTATTTTTGCTTATAGTTATGGTGCTAACGGATATATATATATATATATATTTGGACAGATGGTGTTTTTAGCCTATAGGGACCTCAAAACGAAAAAGTAAATCGGTCCCGGGTCCAGGTCTTACTATGAGTACTACAGTACGGTAATAGCTTATATAATGACTGGGACGGGTGGCGTCGTCCTGCAATCCTGCTACTAGGAGATCACGAATTGTGGATATTTATAGGCATGCACTGTGGATGCCATACTCCCTGGTGTGGATTAACGTCCGCACGGGTGAGTACTACGACTATCAGCAGTACTATCCTGATAATTAGACCAATTTGTATGTACCAAGGAAAAAAAAGTGGTTCGGATTCCACCATAAACTGTAGGTCCCTAAGTCGCCATTAGCTGTATGGGCTATTACTTGACAGCTGTGTCTAAGGAATATGTCGGCCTTAGTCACTAACAAGACTACAAGATCGCGCCACTCATCATAAACTCATCTCCATTCATACTTGGCTTAAAATACCTACTTTGTATGGTCTCTATTTCAAAGAAAAGTATTAAAAAAGTATTCTCTATATGGGAAATTCGCTAAAAGATAATCGAAAATGTTGTTTGTAGCTCAAATTATACACTTTATGTGACTGAGGTACGCTTAACAAAGACGTTGACGTCCGACTACCCTAATGCCTCTCAGAACCAATTGTTTTGGATAGTCGGGGTTCTACTTACATATTTGATGAATAAACCCATTAAGTTATAGATTGCCCTTTTTTTAGTAGGCCTAGTTATTATCATTGATTAGATGTCTACTTGATCAGAATCGTACGTGTTATTAATTACCTGAAAGCACAAAAAATATGTCAAATAACACTCTCTTGTAAACACTTACGAGTGTTATTTGACATATTTTTTGTGCTTTCAAGTTATTAGATGTTTAAACGATTTTTCCGTAAAATATTTGTTCACCTATAAGGTTGTAAATTTTTTGTTCTTCCACGGCTATGGTGCCCCCTGGCCAGGGCGCCACCGGGTGATTCTAATTATATCAATCAACCAAGTAAGTAGGTGTCAAACTAATATAAAACAATTATGTTACTATGGTAACAGGTTGCCAGTCCATGTGTCACACTCCCCAGCTACATGAGTTCCTGTGGGATTCGGTACCCGGTACAATGAATGTGTTAAACACAAAGCGTAATTTAATCATATTAGTATCACAATCCCCAATATACCAGACGTCATGAGTAGCAACACAATTTTAATTAATAACTTCCACCAAAGGGTTTGACATGTGCTGCAATCTAGATGACAAACACAAAAGTAATTGGATAGAGTTTTCAGTTCACTGGCATTATTAGAGCAGTTTTTTATTCATAAAATCTGATCGATGGCAGGGTGTTTTAAGATTTGGGCGAAGTTCATGGAAATATATATTTAAACACAATATTGTAGGCCTACATTGAAAAGTATAAAACAATATAACCTTACTATAAAATTTACTTACTCAGTTGCGATATTGGCATGCTGATGTTGGAATTGCAGTGTTGGTGCAGCGTGTGGTTCTTCTTTAATTTTGGTTCTTTCCTCAGCAATAGACAAGTCTTCAAAACTAGAGCGGATCTCTTCTACCACTTTCTCTTCCTGGAAAATAAACCAAGACTATTTATTTAAATCCAGGTGAAAATGCTTTGATATCTGTAAGTTTTTCTTCGGATGTTTGATTTTTGGATTCACAGGTTACTGAACCTAAAATGTAATAAAATCAACAACAAAAAATTGTTAGTTGGAAGTGTAATTGACAACACCCTACCTTCTCGATGTAAAATGTAGTGATAGTTGCAACAATGATATAAATAGAAATTATAAATACCCCCGCCGCAGCAAACCTGCCGTCTAAGCGAATTTCCATTTGGCTGAATTGATTTTCAATCGATCTATTTAAATAACATTAGGTTTAACGAGTACCTAGGTTTGCTGCTACAAGGAATCTAATAAAGTGTGTGTTTTAAGTAAAATAATTATTGCTTAGTAGAAAATGAATATATTTGCCAAGTTTGATCAAAATATATCCATAAACAAGCAAACTACAACATTTTACAACATTCTCCATAAGAATAACATGGGAATTTTAAATTTACAATTTTTTTAGTTTTCTCCGTAACCAATAACCGTACAAAAACACTTTCATATACTGAATTATTTGTTTTTTTAAGCTCTTTAAGAAGGTTTAGAGAAAAATTGGGAAATTTTGGGTTTTGAGGGTCAAAAGTGAGAAAAACCAATTTTTACCCCATAAAACCCCCCATAAAACCCTGTTCCCATGGTCCGATCATGCTGGATCGCGAACTCATTCAAGTTTATCCCGCCTTACACCTTCAAACCAAATTTCATCAAAATCGGATAAAAATTACTCAAGTTATCGTGTTCACGGACACATATATATATAAATCTATATATATATATATACATATATAAAAATTTGAACGAATGGTGTTTTTGGCCTCTGGGGACATCAAAATGAAAAAGTAAATCGGTCCCGGGCTTAAGTCTTACCATGAGACCTACGGTAATAGCTACTTCCCTATAGGGAAATTCGCTAAAACATTATGAGGTGAAACATTCATTTTCACAGCCCTATATGACATGTTTAACACTGGTTACAAAGCAATTTGATTGACATAAAATTAAGTAAGATGAAAAACAAATGTCTGGAGATGTTCAACCACTAAATAAGAAGTATGTCTATGTAAAATACATACATTCAATTCAATACACACTTACAAAAGAATTAAAGAAACATGTTTACATGTTTATAAATGTAGGCTATGTAAGAGTAACAAGTAATATGTTTAGGATATTCACACTTTGAAATGTGTTTATCTTTCACATAGTATTACACACCTGTATAACATTTTCCTTTGGGTTTATGTTTTCATCCGTAGGCCTATGATGCTGACCAGTGTCTGTTACTTCAAGAAACTGAGATGAAGAATTAATAGTTGTTTGAACACCTAGGATTATATTTTCTTGTGCAGCCAGAGACATTGAACCAAATCTGAAAAAATAATACCATATAATAAATTCCTTAAAATAACTATTTCCAAATTTGTAGGTAGGCTATGGAACGTTGAATTTATTATTTTCAATGTTGTATGGATTTCTCTGATTTCCCTAAGAAATTGTCTAGTCAGCCGAGTAGTTATAGTGCTGGCTTTCAGATATGAAAGGGGTTGGTAGTTTGAACCCATTGGGATCAGTTTGAGCTAGAAAATGAGGTAGGCCTATTCGACTTATAAAACCAGATGAAGTTATACGTCTAATCAAATAAGTCGGATATAGATTTGTTCTAATTTCTATCCAGTCTTTCATACATGTGGCACAAAACCATCCACAACACGTCTTACCATCCTCTATCACATATCACAGAAGTATGCCGCTTAAGTATAGAAATGTCAGACAAAAATTATAATAAAGAACTGTTTCAGACAAAAATTATAATAAAGAACTAAATAAAATCAAACACATAGTGTTAACAGAATGGGTATTAACCAATTTGATTGACATAATTAAGAAAGACAAAAACAAAAAGTCTGGAGATGTTCAACCGCTAAAGAAGAATTTAGAACAGACATATGTCTGTGTAAAATACATAGCCTACATTCAATTCAATACACTCTTACGAAAGAATACAAGAAACATGGTAGGCTTATTGTATAAGAGTTCAAGACCAATAACAAGGCAATTAACAAACTAACTTACACGTTTCTGATACTGTAATGAAAGGCCTAATTTACAAAAGTGAGAAGTCAAGTGTGTACAAAACTAAATGTGCTAATTAAGTTAAAACTAGGGGCCTAGTTGCCTGAGCTTTTACATAGGAAAAACTGGACAGTCTTTCGTTCGGAACTAGGTACAAAGACCACCATCCAGGTCAAAGAGCCGACAAACAAAAATAATCTTTTTCACATTAGGCTACCTGACTGACAAAAAATCATGACGTCATTGAACTATGGCTTAGAGATAGGTACTCCACACAAGCAGGAAAGGGAATAAACTGGACACACTAGAAGAATATGCAATTCAATTCACGGAGCTTATAGCTTAGGGGCGACAGAAAATAATATTGATGATTAAGATAATTATGATTAAGTTAACATACAGTTGCCATCTATGGTTCAGATTGTGTCAATGTTAACTAGTAGCAACAGGCGTGTTCAATTACATTTTATAGTTAAATGTAGCCTAAAATAAAGACCATGTACCTATTGTATTTTGATTGTGACAACACTGCTTCAGCTGAATCACTGTCGGGTACACTTCCATATCTGTTGGCACAAACAACTGAATGAAAATATCGATCATATCGAATTAAACAATCGAATAATCAGTATTACTCATTCGGTTGTTTGTGCCAACAGATATGGAAGTGTGCTCTCACTGTCTCTGATGATGGCATTGTAGGGTTGATGCTGAAATGACCCTAACCCAAAGTACAGGGTTACCCCCCCTTCAAGTACAGTGGATTGAGCTGTATGCCTAGATAAACGTTTAAGTAAAACCTTTTTAGGATGTTAAACTTTTATGACAGGAGTTAAGTCAATATCTAAGACTAACCTGAACAAATACAAAATCAAGGTCTTCCAAAGTTTAGCCTAGGCTACTTGAATTTAAATTTGAGGTTAACCTATTAATAATCCTATGCTTACCTTGACAGTATAACAGCGATAAGGGCGATAAAAGTCTTGTATCTAACGTTCATTTTATTAATTTAAATTTATTTTTATGTACAGGAACACAGACTTAATTTAGAACTCATAAGATTCTTCTATTCACAACGAAATCCAAGTTTCAATTCCAGACATTTATAGGTGATAAGTAAACCATTAATATACCATGGCCTACTTTTCTTTGGAATTACTTTATTACTTTTTCAAAAATATCAATACAGTATTGTCATAAATAACTTAATTTCTAAAAAGTCACCAAGCGACCCTAGCCTAGCCTTGAAAACGAAAAGTAAATTCAGTCAGTTTTCAGTTTGAGAGAGTATAGAGAGTTGACCCTTACAATTTTGACAGTTGATTTGATTTGGGTCTGCACTGCAGTCTGCCCGTCTGCCTGCAGTAGTAGAGTGGAGTTGTAGTAGCATAGATTAAAACTCCTTTTATCTATGGTAGTAGTAGCAAAATACCCCCGCCACAGTAAACCTGCAGACTAAGCGAATTTCCACTTGTCTGATTACATTTTTACTAAAATATTTCCATAAATAAGACATTTTTATTCCAAATTTAAATAGCATTAGATTTAAAGAGTGCTTAGGTTTGCTGCTACGGGGAAGGTAAAATTTGTTTTTTGACCAAACATCAATAGTGTAATATGAAATAGATAAATTTGCCAAATTTTATTAAAATCTATCCATAAACAAGTTAACTACAACAGTTTTCATTTTCTCCATAAAAATAACATGGGTATTTTAAATTACACTTTTTTTAATTTTCTCCGTGAAGGCCTCTCGCCCACTATACGATTTCAGTCGTACGACACTGTGTCGTACGATATTCTTATCGTATGTGTGGTCCTCGCCCACTATACTATACGACACTTTGTCGGACCAGTTGCTCGGTAGCCATGGAGGAGTGAGTGTGTGTTGCGCAATATCTTAAGAATGGTTTTTTATCTAAACAATGGATCCGTTACGTGTCGTTGCTACGGGCTGCTATGGCGTAGAATTAAGTATCGTAGGATTAAGCGGAAGTATTGGATTCACCCTATGAATTAAAGTAGGGAACACACAGGATCATTTCAAACTCTTTTTGATGAACTCCGGCGTGATGATAACAAGTTTTTCAACTACTTCAGAATGTCTGCTGCGTACTTTGATGAATTACACCAGAAAATAAAAGCTACAATTGCTTACCAAAATACTAAACTGAGGAACTGCATCACTTCTAAAGAAAGTCTAGCTATTACGTTGTGGTTAGTAAGATTATATCTAACAAAAAACCACTAAGTGGTAACACTTTCCCCGCCAAGTCAGCAATCCAAAAAAGTTAATAAATCATTACTTTTTTCGCCAAGAAAAACAATGTAATGTATGTAAGTTTGGCAACTTGGCGGCAGACTTTTGCTTGGTTTTTTTCATTTAAGTTACGTTCGTGGATAATTTCACAAATCAACTTCTCTAATTAATTAGTCCAACTAAGTATAATTTATGAAATGTGGCACAAATAAGGTCAAATTTTGTAAAATAAGCTCTCACCTAGCAATGTACCAATGGGAGGGATACTTGCTCAATGAAACTAGTTTTATGGTATTTTTTAAAGGGATCGAGCAAAAGTCTGCCGCCAAGTTGCCAAACTTACATACATTACATTGTTTTTCTTGGCGGAAAAAGTAATGATTTATTAACTTTTTTGGATTGCTGACTTGGCGGGGAAAGTGTTACCACTTAGTGGTTTTTTGTTAGATTTTATTTATTTTTGTAGAAAATTAACAGTTAAAATAAAAATCCTCTTTTCTCTGATATATAGACCACGGCACAACTACATCTCATTTAATTTCAATAATATTGTTAATGTAGAACTAAATTCTACATTTTTGGTCTTATCTGCTTTAAACAGATTAAAAACTTTTTGACACACGTACCAAAATTACTATTTAACAAACCCACTGGGCTTAAACTCAGTTTCAAATTTCATCAATGCTCATCTTGAACAACATAAAATGTGTTGATGTTACAAAGGTGTTCTAATAATTAAACCCGTATATCTAAAGACTAGTGTAAATTGAGCCCTTATTAGAGATGTAAAAATGTAATCAAACTAATTAGGTTTGTTAGAAATAGCATAAGGCAAAACAAATATTGAATAACTCATTTATCCTAAATTTACATATCACTTTTTAATTGCTTGTTTAACATATGTAGAGTGATTTTCCCGATCGTTTTATTTGTTTTAGTGTATCAAAACATAGAACAAACCTTAGTACTAGCGTACTAGTACTAAGTTTCAAGTTCCTAGGTTTCATATGTTTTGATAAGTAGTATTAAACTGTTAAAAATGACGAGCTGCTGTACCACTGTACCATCGGTACACTGCATTTTTCAATGAAAAGTATCGGGGAATATCACTGCTCTAAGTAATTTTATATAGTAAGTAGTTCAAATCATTCAGTATACCTGAAAAAAATACTTTATAAAAGTATTAAAATAATTTTTCAGCTGTTCCTATGAATTTCTCTAACATTTAATTAATTAAGATTTAATCGCAGCTGGTCCTTCTTTTGTTTTGATTTTAATCCCATGTTATTTAAATGGGCCAAACTCGTACTTTGAGGGCTTGCCAAGGGTTTATGGGTCAACGCACCGACTTGAGACCCTCAAAAGGCACATCTACACGCTAAGGGCTTTCAAACAACATAAAAAACATTAAAATTGAGCCAGTGGTTTGGGCTGTAGGTCCGTCAACATTTAAGGAGAAGAAGGAGAACACGGAAAATTTGTGAATTTTCAAACTAGTTTTTCTTGGCTCAAACACAACCGTTTTTTAAATTATTTTTTTGAATTTTGTTGAGAATGATTGCCCCTATCCAGTAGATGAACAATTATTTTAATAGCTTTTGTTTCTTCAGAGCTATAGACGAGTAAAAAAGCCACTTTGTCACGTCATGTATATATACACTGCAGCAGCTGTGTACCGCTGGGGGACTTGGCGGGGCGGAACGCTGCCGCGTTCCTTAATTATATATTTGATACGTTTTGTTGGAAGTGGTCAATGTGGGGCTACATCATTAAAAAAGTAATTATTTTTTTATGTGTAGATTATTTCTTAAGTTAATGTAGGTTAATGTTAAGTTAATGTTCCTATTTAAAGATATTTTAAAATTATACGAGTCCGTACCATTTAACAAGTTTTTAACTTTACTGATGTTTGTTATATTACTTTCATAGGTTTTGGGATAGTTTTGGTAAAAGGTTTTGTATGTTCGAACATGTTTTGTATTGTTTTTAAATATTAATACTATTTGTTTAAAAATTATTAAAATTTTAGACAAACTATTTAACACAATATAATTAATAACAATTGTTATAAAAAATTAAGGAATAATTAAATAATTAAATTAATTAAATAGTTAAATAATTAAATTAAGTCGCATTGTTTTATTTTTTTTTATATTTACTTATAAGTAATACAGTACATTAAAATAGTATAAAGAAAAATATGAACGAACTGTCAGGAATACAGACAAGATCAAAATCACGCAAAATGTTGGCTAAAAAAGGCAAAAAACTAAGCGATATAGCCTATCAAACATTATAATAAACAAGTATGAATTAATTGTAAAACATATACGCACGATCAAAATTATGCAAAAAACTATTTCAAAAGACGAAAACACTATTTTAAATGACAAAACTTAAATTAGCGAAAGTCATGCGAAGTGAACAGCGAGAAGGCTCAGCGCGAACTAACTTGGGGAGAACGCACGACATACGATAAAAATCGTATAGTGGGCGAGCGCCCATTTGAACATACACGCCACTGCGAGTTAGACAGTCGTACGACAGTCGTGTATCACAGTGGCAGTGGACGACTGTTTCACGACAGTTTATCGTAGTCGTGAGATTATCGTACAGTGGGCGAGCTCTCATAAGATCCAATGGTTCACTGTTGAAATGTTGTCGTTCCGACACAATGTCGTACGACCGAAATCGTATAGTGGGCGAGGGGCCTTAGGCATACAACAATGCTTCAATATACTAACTTATTTATTTTTTTAAGCTCTTCAAAACGGTTGAGAAAGATATTCCAAAATTTTATGTTTTTAGGGTCAAAAATGGGAAAAACATTTTTACCCCACAAAACCCCCATAAACCCCCGTTCCCATGGTCCGATCATGCTGGTTCGCGAACTCGTTCAAATAAATGTAGGTTTACACGTTTATACCAAATTTCATCAAAATCGGATCATTTTTGTTCGAGTTATCGAGCTAACGGACACATACATATATATAAATACGGTAATAGCTTATTCTCTATATGGGAAATTCGCTAAAAGTAGCTTACATACATGTACCAAAATGAATACCGTTCCCGGTCCCGGTCGTTATCTTTTTCCCTACCAAAACCAAATTAAAAAGTCATGTACCTTCTTTTACTACTATATATTTATGTATTACTGTAGGCTATAATATAATCGTTATTTTGGATCAAATAACGATAATTTCGATTATAATAATTTTCTCTGAAATCGTCTAATATTCTGCTGACATAGCATTAATTTTCTTATTAAATTAATTAATTTGTTAAAATGTGTTTAAGAATGTTTTAGACTTAAATCCAACAAAGGCCCAACGATTCCTTTGTATGGCCAAAGAATACAAGTTACCGTTGGGCCAACGTTGGCAAGGTGTTACAATTAATTTCCACCCACCATTTCCCCACCGTGCCGACCATTTTCCAGTGTTGGGCCAACAATTTGCTACTTTATTAAGACTAAAAAGTAGAAAATAATACTTTTTAGCTTTTTTGCGCTTGTAATAAATATACTAACATCTTCTTAACCTATATTGAATTATTATTATTTATTGCATGCGCCCCACGTTTTTCGTTTTAAATCTTACAAGTATTTATCCTCCCCACATATTTAAAAACTATTTTCAATTTTTTAGTGCGTTTGAAAACGTGGTATTTAAAAAAAAAATATTTATAAAATTATTCTATACTTTTTAGGCTAGTCTTTAATGTTTAAATATGTTTAAAATATATTTTAAGGCTCATGCAGAGCGGCCTTTATAAAATGCGAGGCCTGGGGCAATACATAATTGCGAGGCCTTGTTTTACTACGCCAAACAGGGGGTCTGGGGGTATGGAGTATCCCCCAGCAGAAAGGGGGATCGGGGCCGGGGTCCTCCCTAGAAATTTTTGAAAAATTATACTTGCAAAGTCGTCAGTTTAAGTACTTTGACGAAAAAATTAATCTTTTACACTCTGAAAATGGGCGTGAATATAATTGCCAATTGCACATATTATTATTGTTCTAATTCCAAAGTGGATATCATAAATATTGCACACAAAATTCTTTACAATCATTAATAAAAAAATGAACACTTTTCTTCACTATGGATTGTGGTCCCGTCACTTTGTAAATAGTAAATGTTCATAGTCTATCTTATTGTTACTTCCTTAGGTTTATTGTGTTTTCGGCAGTTGGTCTGTGAAGGGGGTTTTAAAGGTGAAAAATATTACATATAATTGTCAATGAGTTTTTGATAAATTAAAAGAGGTAATATCATTACAACCAGTGGAATTGATTCACAGTATTAATTACCTTATAATTACTTGAATGACAAACATTATACTTACTTACTTTAATACTTTTCAATGAAATGGTGACCATACAAAGTAGGTATTTTAAGCCAAGTATGAATGGAGATTGTTATAGGCTTATGTTTATTGCGGCTAGTTACAGCCAGTCTTCTCAGATTATCCATCCAGTAAATATTTACATTTTATTCATGTTAAAGCCTTCCGGAATTGGTAATCTATTATAACAGGTTACGTACCTTGACGTCCACAATTCCTCTGTCAAACGTCTGTTGACTATAGTTTCAACTACTAAGTAGTCATTTTCGAAACAGAACGTTAAAATATTTCATTCATTGAATGTCGTAAAATCTTCTTAAATACATTGAACACAAACACAACACACGAACACGGTAGACAATTAAAAACATAGTTGGCCGGCCGGCGCACCTCAGCTATACTTTTGTATTTTATTCTTTCAATTTATAACCTTATCAAAATCAGGTGTGATTATTTGTTTGTATTACTTTATTCCGTTTAGTTTATGTAAAACTTAGTTGTTTAGTTTATGTGCTTAACTAAAAAATAATTAATGAATCAATAGTTTTATGAATTCAATCGGGGTGAAGCCCGTGGGTACCATGGTGTAAGCATGGGGCGTAGCCACTGAGCTATAATTCTAACTGGAGGTAGCACTGAATGTCAAAGATGCGTGTCGCCAGCCGCCATGTTTGCGTGAGTCTGGTGTCATAAGAAGCCATATTATTGCTATAACTATTATTATACTTGGCTTAAAATAACTACTTTGTATGGTCGCCATTTCAAAGAAAATTATTAAAGTATTAAAAGTATTCAAGTATGACAAAAATACTCACTGCTATACCAACCTAGTTATAAGAAGCCATGTTATTGCTATGATAAGAAAACTTACTGCTATACCAACCTAACAAAATCAGCGACACGCTTTTGACAGACTTCTGCCATGGCAGTGCTACCTCCAGTTATAATTTTAGCTCAGTGGGCGTAGCCCAAGGGAAATATGAAAATAAACTGATTTAATGTTGTATTGTCATCCATTTGTGAACTATATTTCAAGTTTCAAGTCTCTAGCTCATCGGGAAGTTGGTTTAAAATCGATTGCAAAATTTGTACCGAACAGACAAGAAAGCGAGCTAAAAAAACGTTTAAAAAAATATTTTTCCCGCAGGCTGCTAGTGCTGTTAAAGTTACTTGTGCCATAGATTAAGCATTGAGTATGCTTAATCTATGCTTGTACTCTCCGTGGGAGTTATAATTTTAGCTCAGTGCTCCGCGGTCTTTGTTTTTTTGTTTCTTAATCTTTTTCTTTTCTTTGTTTGTTTACATGATACCATGACGACTGTAGTCAACAAAAACAAAACAAAACCGCGGCAGTGAGTATTTTATCGAAACGAAACTAAATCGTGAATCGTGGCGTGAGTTAAGAAAACTAAAACAAACGCCAAACTTGAAATTTGTCGAAACGAAATCGGTTTTAAATAAAAGATTTGTTCTGGTTTTATTAGGTAGAATTTAGAATTATTTTATTTTACAATACACCACAGTGACAGTCTAAGAGTAGTGTAACTTTGGCTTTTCATAATTAAATGTTATTGGTTAATTCACAAAAAACATAATATTAACCACGGACTCATTTTATTAGTGGTATTAAGTTATGATCTTTAGGACATTAATTAGTTGCAGATAAACATAACATTTAACATAAATAATTTGCAATTGTATATTTTGGTTTTGTTTTAAAAAACAATAAAGTCTTTTCTAGGCTATTATGAATGTCATCAAGACGAATAAACCTGAAAGTGTTGTTTGGTAAGCTTAATATTATAGGCCTAACTTAGGCTAAGCCAATTTTATCTTTATTTTACAGTAACGTATGCCTTAGCACTTTTGAGATGATAGGTTTAATTATTATATACCGAGGCATTTTTTTGAAAATTCCAAAAAAATATTCCACCATCAAGAGGGTTAACATCTTGCCATTTGGGCCGTGGTACGAGAAGCTTTCCCTTCCAAACTCAAGCCTCTCGTAATTGAAGCTGGAGACTTCCTCACTTAAGTTAAAGAGAGCCTCTCAAGAAGGTAGGCCAACCCTACTGTGGCTCCTCTAGGACAAGAGCATTGTGCGCCATGCAGCACATAATGCGATCCTTTAATACTTTTCATTGAAATGGCGACCATACCAAGTAGGTATTTTAAGCCAAGTATGAATGGAGATGAGTGTAGGATGAGTGGCGTGATCTTGGCGGAATAAAAGTAAATAAAGTTTGAATATTTTCTTGTTGATACCTTTAAAATATTCATAGTTTGTTATTTCCAATTAAGGGTAATTTACAATTCTATTCTTGTTACAGTGAACAGCAAGCCAGATTTGTGTTGGATAGAGTTATTGCTGTGGAGTCAAATATGGCTGAGTTATGTTCTACATTCTCATTATTCTCCAGGAAGGCTGCAAGGTAATTTTATAAGGCAAAAATTTAAGCTGTGTTCACAAGAAGCTATAGTTTGCAGGCAGGTTACTTGCATCAGGTAACTTGAAATACCTACACTAGGAACAGGTAACAAGCTTACTGGTACCGTATCAATCCAATAATTTAATTTAATATCATTCTAGAGTGTGGTAGATTGTGTGTAAATATATAAATATAATTGTTCTTACCATCTATCTTTCTTACATTATCATTATAATTGTGATGGTGTTGCCACCTATGTGCGTATTCTAACCGAAATATGAGTGTCCAATCCAGACTGCAGAGGTAAAAATGTACCATAGACGTTTCCAGCTTAACCGAGATTACTCCACTGTTGGGTGCGTAGTGATATACACTAAACTAAGGCATAGTCAAATTTAACACCAAAGATCTTCATTCGCATTGTGTTAGCGGTTCAATAAATATCTATATATTAATAGGCAAGCATGTTTCTTTAAAAGCTTTTTTCTCAGCTTGTGTGCATTGCAGGGAAAACCTACCCATACTGTTGGAAATATATATTCCTCATAGTGTACAGAATCCATTAAAAAATTAAAATATAGTAGGCTCAAAAGCAAAAAAAAAAAAAATACATTTTTAATTAAAAAAAAATTTAACATGGGTCTTATGGGTTGCCATGCTGTGACGAAATATAAACAGAAAATCAAAACAAATTGTAGAAATTCCTATCACACGTTTTATTTACAGCATGGGGTGAGAATATAGAAGTCTGAACATTCAGTGTTTCCTTACACAGGGTTAGGTATTATGCCGAAAATGGGAATTGTAGCTAGACCATGAGCGGGATAAAACGGGATTTTCGGTTATGACAACTATTTTTTTCTACTTAATTTTAGAGAAAAACTAACTCCAATTGATTAAACTATTGTAGAAAAATACAAAAGCACTGTTTAAAAACATGATAGTCTAATATAACACTCGGGATAGAACAACAAAAAATTAGGTGGGATAAAACAGGATTTTTCGTCATTCAAAAGCGGGATTGAACAGCATTTCTCGACTCAGTAAGCAGGATAATTTTTTTGGTCTTGTGTATACACTGTGTACATTACGACCTCTAGTTACTTATAAAAAGACAGGACAGAAACACTTCATGACACAAAAACATTCATCCACTTGTTCATTTCAGGGTACGAGATGCCACAGATGAAATAGCCAAGGTACTTGCCTGCTATGCAGAAAGTGAAACTATAAACACAACACTCAAAACAAGAATGTCTGAAGTCGCCAAGACTTTTAATCTTCTGGGTGATTTCAGGTAACTTTAGAGCATAATTTCAATAATGCTGGACATAATTGAGTGAAATAGCTTGTAGAAAAATACTTCACACAATTTTGAATCTGCTATATAAGTATTCTCCTTTTACAATAATCATCCTAAGCCTAAGAATCAAAATGTCTTTTTTATTTTATAGGCATTTTCCTTAAGAGGTTAAGGTAGCCTAATATGTTACCATTGACATTATGGTCAGACCTAGACGCATGTCCTATTATAATTTGTTGTTTTACACCTAATACTGTCTTAAACAAACATAATCGTTGAAAAGTAAAAGGATATTGCATTATCAGTTTTACCTTGGAAGGGTTTGATCAATTTTTTATAAGAATGTACAATTGGGCATTGGTCCCCTTGTTACATACAAAAATCATGCTTATGCCTGTGTGAGATTAGAGTCCTTACGAGGAGTGTGAAACTGACGTCAGTACGGTTTACTAACATAATATTTTTTCTAAACATCTCAATAGAAATAGCAGTTTGAATACTATAGTTCGGCCGCTTAGAAAGCGACCTGCACGCTAATGCTAAACCAATGCTAGAGGAGGTCGCTTTCTAAGCGGCCAAACTGAGCCGTGACTATTTCCACCGGGCGAATGTCACGACTCATGATCAATGGTTCAAGTGTTTTTTTTATAGTAGGCTAGTTCAGTGTTTCGTTGTCACTCCACGGCCCCCCGAACAAGGCTGTGGGTTTTGTTCTTATTACTCCGACCGCGAAGTGTCAGAGGTTGCGAGACGTCGGATTTGAGTACTTCACTGAAGATTTTTATCCTTTTAAATCTTTTTTTTTTGGATAATAAATGTGCCTTTTAAGTTTTATTCTTGGCCGTTTGTGAGAACTTTCTTTATGGAGTAACTTTAGTACGCCCCGCGCGCCTTTTGGGTAAGTTTTTCACATTTTGCTAAGGTTAGGTTATTGCCTCATGTTGCACTAGGTTTAGAACCTAGTCTTGGGGTCGTGGAAGACTTTTGATAGTTAGTTTCCCTGTTCTCTGTGGTTTTGTATAATTCAGGGCTTTGCCCGAAATGCTAGGCCTAGAATTGACTGAGAAATGTTTGTTGGAAAGCCGCTATTTGAGAGAAACTGCCAAGTCAGTTTTGGGTCCTTCTGACTGTTTTGTGGTAGGCCTAGGCTTACGATTTTTGCTCAGTAAATGTAATTGTCTTAGGCTACTACTCTGGTAGTCTTTTGTTTCTGTGTCCCGTACAATTTTTAGTGTTGTTTTGTCTTGTAAAATGTTCAGTTTGTGTTACCCAGTCAAGTAAGGTTAAAGTCTTTTATTTTGCTTTGTCCTTGCCAAACTAGTTAAATTAAGTTGTATTAACTGCTCTTAAAGCTCCCCTGAAAGTTTGAGTCATTTTACTCAAGTTTTAAGAAAGTTACAGTAATTTTTAGTTTGGCAACTTTTCATTCAGGTTTGAACTGGGTATCCTGGAAGGCCAACTGGTTTCAGCCTTTGAGTTAAGGTTTGGGATGGTCTGGAGAAGCTGCTGGAACATTCCCCCCAGCTTTTAAGACCTTTCCGAACAAATTCGGATCACAACTTTTGGAGAAATTAGCAAAAATACATGAGTCGTTGCGTTAGGCCTAAATTTTTTGTATGGAACGTTTTTTGTCAATTTTAAAGTATTTTTCTGTGTTTAAGTGTCAATTGTTCTCTGTTAACTTGTTCTTCTGGCCACTTTGGACCAGGCAATTTAAATATTTTCTCTCTATTGGTGAAATTTATCACTGTCACATACCCGTCTAGCCTGCTGACACCTTTACCGCAAATATTAATGTTACCATTCTTGTACTGTTTAACCTGTTAGTTGTTTTATTTAAAATATTGTTATTGTTTGAAATGTTTTATTTTGTTAAAGAGCTGTGATAGAGAGACAAACCTTGTAAAAATTTAGAAACTTTTGAAATGAGCAATTGTTAGGCCTAATCAGTGAAATTTTGGAACTCAGTGAAATTTTGGAACTAAATGTGAATGGTGAAAGCTGTGACAGTGAACCTTGCGGATATGGACTCAGTCTATTATTCTTACTACCTTGTTTTCTGGGTTTTGCCACTCAGGGCCCGTGAGGAGGAAAATGACTGACCATCTTCAGCGGAGAGGAATGTTGCGACTAGGCTGGCGCTGCATATTGGCCCCCTCTCCGCCCTGCCTCTTCTCTCCTCCGGTGCTGTCCGCCCAGCTTCATGGCCCTCCGGTGTCACACCCTTGAAGACTGTTACCGCAAGTTACCGACTAATTGTTATTTATCTAATTGTTATATATATTGCTGTTGCCGAATGGACTTTAAGATTTTTAACATTTGTTGACTATTTATAAGCACAGCAGCCTATTGTTATTTATTTCAAATTTTATTCTACTGTTGCCTAATCATCCGATTTTAAAATCTCTCCACTGTATTTAATTTTTGGGGCCCCTAGTTAATTGTTAACTTTTCAGATATTTATTAAAAGAGTTATCATATTTTATTATTGTTATAGTTTGTTAATTTTGGTAATTTCCTTTTATTAAATGTTAAATTTTTACTAAATCCTTCTGATTTTCTGAATGATTAAAATAAATTATTGTAAGTCAGCAGCTTAAACGGGTACCTAAATTTATTTAAGGTTTATTGAGAGTATTTAATTCATGTATTGTTGTTGATTATTGTTGTTGTGTTTTCTTTTAAATGGTTAATTACAGCTCGTTTCTCTCAAATGGCGTGTTGTTCTTGAACCTCCATCCATGGTTCTCATTTGTTAAGTAAAGTTTTGTGAGCCGCTCCTCGGGCCTGCGCATGGATCACGCTTCCATTTCGTTAGTCTGGGTGCAGGCACGAGGGCATGGTTCATCTGGTAGCAGAGCGTGGTTGGTGGGTTGCGTCCTGGGTGCCTTGCCGTGAAACTTGGTTTCACGACTCGGATACTTAGAGATGCGATCACTGTCCACGTTCTGTTTTTTTGGTTTGTTTTGAAGAGCCGTGGATGGATTGGTTTCTTGGGAATGTTCTGGCCTGGCAGTTTTGGAAAAAGGTCTTGTTGTTGTTGTGGTGGGGCGTAAACACATTTTATTAGGAGCTCGCCCTTTGGCCGAGGCACCGGGTGGAATCGGTGGTAATGACTTGCATCCTTCGGGAGCAAGAGTGTCAAAAGCATGGTCATGTGTCAAAAAAAAAAAAAAAAAAAAAAAAAAAAAAAAAAAAAAAAAAGGTTTGTGTGTACACCCCATCACACAAGTGTTAGGTGTTGTCTAGTGTATGTATCGGTGTATGTTTGTGTGTGTGTACGTTCGTGGGTCATTTGTTGTTGTTTTTTTCTTGCGGTACTTGCGGTATGAATGGGCAGGTTCTTCTTTTGGGCCCCATCAGGTGCGTAGGCATCAACGTCCAGAAGCCTTAGGAATTAAATTTCTGTGTTTGTTTTGTGAAAAAATTTTTGTTGTCTATTTTGAGTCAAGTGCTGGTTGAGACTCGGTATGGCGTCAATTGTGCCGGAATATTTGAGGAAGCCGGAGCTGGTGTACGAGGTGCGGTCCCGGGGGGAGACTCCTGGAACTGATGTACGCACTTTGCGTACACAGTTCAGACAAATTGCTAGCATGCCTCAAGCTTGGGTTGAGTCGCTCAGTTTGGATGAGGAACTGGAGGCATGTAAAGAGAGGATGGAAGAGCTAAGTGGGGAAATTAATAGTTGGAGTAGTTTGCCTATGGGCTCCGCTAAGAGTTCGGCTATCACACAGCTGACGCACTGGCGTAAGCGTCTGCTCTTGGTTTCAGGGCAACCTGAAATCCAAGATGAGGACAAGAGCTGGGTGGAAGCCAGAATTCTTGAGCTGGAAGGAATTTTGGAGAGTATTAAGGCAGGAATGTCTGTCAAGGAGAAAGTTGAAATTTTTGAAGACAACCGTTCTTGGAAATTTCAAACGAAGTGCCAAAGTCTGTTGTTGAAGTTGTGGCTCCAGTGGGTACCCCCCAGGCTCCGCCTACGCCAAGTACACTGCTCCAGTTGCCTGCAAATGTTCAAATGTCAAATGCAAATGTCACACCGTACCCCTCTCACACGTCCACCTTGGCTGCGGCTACGCTGAATGTCCAGTCCCCATCTCCCTTTCCTTCTCAAGTTCATAGTTCCCCTTCCATCTCTAACTCCTTTGGCAAACTTCCCCATCCCCTTGCCTCTGTCCTGAGTGGTTTCCGGCCGGTGGACGGGTTAGATGTGAATGGCCTTTGTTTTTTTCTGGAGAGTGTTTTGCGCATGCGTGAATACCCTGGCATGTCAGACGCAACTTTGATGGAACTCATTGCTCCATACTGTCTGAAACCGTTGGGGGACAGATTGCTTGATTGTTTGCGCAGAGGCGTCACCTTTGATGTTTTTCATAAAGAAGTTTTGGAGCTTTTCATGCCCCGTCGGGTCATGGAGAAGCTGAAAGTTGAGAGAGTTTTTCGTCCTCAGCAGCCAGCCGAGTCTCTCAGCCAGTACGTGGGGGACATTCGCACGGTGGAAAGGGTCTTGCGTTTGGGGATCAGTGAGCTTGAACTCATTGACATTGTGCTTCAGGGGTTGAAGCCTGAGGAACGCTCACGTCTGGTTTTTGCACCACGGCCTGCATCTTTCGCGGACCTGGACAGACTTTCCATCCTTTCGAGATCTGTCCAGGACGCTGATTTTCAGAGAGACCAAGCGGCGGGGCATCTTCCCCTAGCTGGTCATCATGCTGTCGTAGCACCCGTGGGAGTGTTGGGTCCTGAACCGCCGCAGTGGCAGAGGCAACCTGTTGTTTGTTTTGGTTGTGGGCAACCAGGTCACATTCGGCGGCATTGCCGTCAAGGTGGAAATTTTGGACGTGGTCCAAAAAACTAGTTTGCTCACAGGAGGAAAAATTGCCCAATCCTTCCTGTGAGGTTGTTGGTGATAATGTAAAGGGCAATAATTTGAAAGTTTTTTCAAGTAAGTCAAATTCTAAGTTAAAGTCAGTTAATGTTTCTATTGCCTCCCCTTCTGGGAGTGTTGTGCCTGTGACCGAGCCTCTGCTGCGGGGGATTGCGGGCCTTGCTTCCATGGGCGTGAAAGCGGCGCGCTCAACTTGCCCACGTCTCAACATCTTCATAGGTTCCACGGTGCAGAAGGCCCTAGTGGATTCTGGGTCAGCCCGTTGCCTCATTTCCTTGTCCCTTTTTGAAAAACTTGAATCGTCTGGGCTTATCAAGCAAGTTGAGCGAAAAACCCCTATCTGCTGGACTGCGTCAAATTCACCCCTTCCCATCATCTATGAAGCCCGTTTCAAGTTCAAAATTGAACATTTTTCTTGGGTTTGGAGTTTTTGGGTGGCTAATGACCTTTGTTTCCCTGTCATTTTGGGAGCGGATTTTATCAAGCACACTGGCCTAATTTTGGATTTAGGCAGAGGTCAGTGTTTTTTCCGATTTGCGAGACGGGTATTAATATCTTTTGCTGATGAAATTGGTGGTGGTGCTGCGGTAGTTGAGCCTGAGATACCCAGCAAGCCAACAATTGATCCGTTAGGGCATCTGACTACTTGCGAGGCTGAAGCCATCAGAACCTTGTGTTCTCGTTTCCCAGATGTGCTGACGCCAAAGCTCGGAGTCACTAACCTGTTAGAGTACGAGATTCGTCTAACAGATACCCGTCCCGTTCGCTCTCACCCATACAAATTAGCTCCACCCAAAATGGAAACTCTCAGAAAAATCATTGACGAACTTCTGGAAAATGGTGTCATTGAACCTTCCCGTTCGAGCTACGCTAGTCCAGCTTTTCTCGTCCCGAAACCCAATGGCAAGTCCCGAATGGTTTTGGACTATCGCAAATTGAATGCGCAAATTGAAATCGACTCTGTGCCTCTCCCCGATTTGCATTCTGCGTTTGATTGGTTCGGTAAGGCCAAGTATTTTTCTGTTTTTGATCTGAATCAGGCCTATCATCAGATTCCTTTGAAACCTGAGTCTCGACCTCTCACTGCTTTCTGCGTTCCGTGGAATTTGTATCAGTTCACAAGAGTTCCGATGGGTCTTGCTGTGGGGGCCCAGACTCTCACCAGACTCCTTGATTCCATCTTTCATGATGTCAAGTTCAAGTTTGTGTTCAATTACCTCGACGATCTCTTGGTGTACAGTGAGAGCTTCGAAGATCACCTGATTCATCTTGAAGAAGTCATGAGTAGATTGAATAGGGCTGGCCTTACCGTGAATCCTGACAAGGTTAGTTTTGCAAAGCCGGAAATTTCGTTCCTTGGTCATCTTATCTCTCATAGAGGCGTCTGCATCGACCCCGCTAGAACCCAGGCTATCAGGGAGTTTCCTCCTCCCAGAGATGTCAAGGGTATTGCTAGGTTCATCGGCATGGTAGGTTTTTACCGACGCTTCATACCCAATGTTGCTGAATTGGCGGCTCCTCTCAATGAGCTTCGGAAGAAGGGCGCCAAGTTTGTCTGGGGTGAAGCGCAGCAGACGTCTTTTGATCTTCTCAAGGAGGCTATCATGCAGCCCCCTGTTTTGGCGATGCCGGATTTCAATCAAAACTTTGTCTTGCAAACAGATGCTTCCTCCGTCGCAATTGCGGCTGTGTTGTCACAAGAGGTGGATGGTGTTAGGCAGCCAATTGCGTACGCCTCACGCACTTTGAGTCCCTGCGAAAAGAAAAGCTCTTCGGTGTATGAACTCGAGTGTTTGGCTGTCGTGTTTGGAGTCAATAAATTCAGACGCTTTTTGGAGCACAAGGAGTTTTTATTGGAAACCGACAACCAGGCACTCTCGTGGCTTCTTGCACATCCACGCCAGCTTGGGAAAATTGGTCGTTGGGTTGTCCAAATATCGTCCCTTAAGTTCCAAGTGCAACACGTTCGAGGCACTCAGAATGTGATTGCTGACACACTATCTAGGATGTACCATTCACCCGACGATCCTCCTTCTGACCAAGAGCAACCGGGTTGTGCCGTGCTCTTGGAGTTTCCACTCGCCTTTTCTGATTTCATTCCCCATCAGCTGAAGGATCCTGAGCTGGCAAAGATCATTGGTGAGCTTCAAAATGGGGGAGCCCACCCCCCATATTTTCTGTCCCAGGGTGCCCTTTGCTGTCGCGCTCGGCAGCGAGGTAAACCTAAGGTTGTGCTGCCTAGTCTTCTAATACCTATGGTCTTTGAGTATTTTCATTCTTCTCCTGTGGGTGGGCATCTAGGTATCCACAAGACCATTGCGAAGGTTAGGGAAATGTTCATCTGGAAGGGTATGGATCGGGATCTTGCTGCTAGGGTGCGTTCTTGTCAAACGTGCTCACTGAGCAAGCCCGCTCAAAACTCTAAGTTTGGTTTGTTGTCATCTGAGGTGGCGGAAAGACCTTTGGAGAAGGTTTTCATTGACTATGTAGGGCCTCTCCCGCGTAGCAAGTCAGGAAATAAGTTCCTACTTGTTTGTGTGGATGCCTTCTCCAAGTTTTGTTGGCTTTTTCCCTTAAGGAATGCCACTGCACAGCTCACCGTGCAGGTACTTCGAACTCACCTCTTCCAACATTTTGGAATACCCGCCACCATTGTTTCCGACAACGGAACACAGTTTGTTTCCCATCTGTTCAAAAGAATGTGCTTTGGGCACGGAATCCGCCATGTGACTACTTCCCCTTACTATCCACAGCCTTCTCATGCTGAAAGGTTCAATCGCAATCTTCGTTCCGCTCTCATAGCTTTCCATGCTGACAAGCAGACCACCTGGGATCAGGAACTCCCTTGGCTTCAGTTTGCTTTCAATACTGCTCACCATGAGAGTCACAAGGCGGTCCCTTTCGAGCTGTTTCTAGGCTATCCGCCTAACAACCCGTTAGCGAATGTGTGGGGAATTGGCGACCTTCTGCCACCTCCTGGTGCGGCTGATGTCAAGGCAACTTGGCAAGCGGCCAGGAGAAACTTGATCAGAGCTAGGGAATTGGTCCGGAGGAAGCACAATCGTGGTAGAGTAGACAACCCCTTCCAGGTGGGGGATTTGGTGTTTTGTAAAGCTCATCCAGCCAGTTCGGCTGTGGACAAGAGAGCTGCAAAGTTGTGTCATCGGTGGTCAGGTCCCCACCGCATCCTGAGGTTTTTGACGCCTGTCACGGCGGAGCTTGGAGATCCGCGGACTGGAAAGGTGTTCCGGAGGGCGCACATTTCTCATCTCAAGCCCTTCCGCGGAACTCTTCCGTAGGCAATTTTCTTTCCTCTTGTGTCTGGGTGGGAAGTGCACTGGGCCAGAGAACCTGATCACTTCTCCTGTCCCCGGTGTTCTGCGAAGGAATTTCCCTCACAAAATTTTCCAGCTCTGGCCAGAGCAAACCCTGGGGGTGAGTTTTCCCCTCAGTTTGGAAGTCCCTTGGCGTTCCCCACCACAGACACTTGAGTTGTCTTTCAGGTCATTCTCTTTTCAGGAAGTGGGGGAGAGGCTTGTTTGTTTGTCCCTTTTGGAGAGGAGTGTCCTCTTTTGGGGAGGGAGGTTGAGCCGTGACTATTTCCACCGGGCGAATGTCACGACTCATGATCAATGGTTCAAGTGTTTTTTTTATAGTAGGCTAGTTCAGTGTTTCGTTGTCACTCCACGGCCCCCCGAACAAGGCTGTGGGTTTTGTTCTTATTACTCCGACCGCGAAGTGTCAGAGGTTGCGAGACGTCGGATTTGAGTACTTCACTGAAGATTTTTATCCTTTTAAATCTTTTTTTTTTGGATAATAAATGTGCCTTTTAAGTTTTATTCTTGGCCGTTTGTGAGAACTTTCTTTATGGAGTAACTTTAGTACGCCCCGCGCGCCTTTTGGGTAAGTTTTTCACATTTTGCTAAGGTTAGGTTATTGCCTCATGTTGCACTAGGTTTAGAACCTAGTCTTGGGGTCGTGGAAGACTTTTGATAGTTAGTTTCCCTGTTCTCTGTGGTTTTGTATAATTCAGGGCTTTGCCCGAAATGCTAGGCCTAGAATTGACTGAGAAATGTTTGTTGGAAAGCCGCTATTTGAGAGAAACTGCCAAGTCAGTTTTGGGTCCTTCTGACTGTTTTGTGGTAGGCCTAGGCTTACGATTTTTGCTCAGTAAATGTAATTGTCTTAGGCTACTACTCTGGTAGTCTTTTGTTTCTGTGTCCCGTACAATTTTTAGTGTTGTTTTGTCTTGTAAAATGTTCAGTTTGTGTTACCCAGTCAAGTAAGGTTAAAGTCTTTTATTTTGCTTTGTCCTTGCCAAACTAGTTAAATTAAGTTGTATTAACTGCTCTTAAAGCTCCCCTGAAAGTTTGAGTCATTTTACTCAAGTTTTAAGAAAGTTACAGTAATTTTTAGTTTGGCAACTTTTCATTCAGGTTTGAACTGGGTATCCTGGAAGGCCAACTGGTTTCAGCCTTTGAGTTAAGGTTTGGGATGGTCTGGAGAAGCTGCTGGAACATTCCCCCCAGCTTTTAAGACCTTTCCGAACAAATTCGGATCACAACTTTTGGAGAAATTAGCAAAAATACATGAGTCGTTGCGTTAGGCCTAAATTTTTTGTATGGAACGTTTTTTGTCAATTTTAAAGTATTTTTCTGTGTTTAAGTGTCAATTGTTCTCTGTTAACTTGTTCTTCTGGCCACTTTGGACCAGGCAATTTAAATATTTTCTCTCTATTGGTGAAATTTATCACTGTCACATACCCGTCTAGCCTGCTGACACCTTTACCGCAAATATTAATGTTACCATTCTTGTACTGTTTAACCTGTTAGTTGTTTTATTTAAAATATTGTTATTGTTTGAAATGTTTTATTTTGTTAAAGAGCTGTGATAGAGAGACAAACCTTGTAAAAATTTAGAAACTTTTGAAATGAGCAATTGTTAGGCCTAATCAGTGAAATTTTGGAACTCAGTGAAATTTTGGAACTAAATGTGAATGGTGAAAGCTGTGACAGTGAACCTTGCGGATATGGACTCAGTCTATTATTCTTACTACCTTGTTTTCTGGGTTTTGCCACTCAGGGCCCGTGAGGAGGAAAATGACTGACCATCTTCAGCGGAGAGGAATGTTGCGACTAGGCTGGCGCTGCATATTGGCCCCCTCTCCGCCCTGCCTCTTCTCTCCTCCGGTGCTGTCCGCCCAGCTTCATGGCCCTCCGGTGTCACACCCTTGAAGACTGTTACCGCAAGTTACCGACTAATTGTTATTTATCTAATTGTTATATATATTGCTGTTGCCGAATGGACTTTAAGATTTTTAACATTTGTTGACTATTTATAAGCACAGCAGCCTATTGTTATTTATTTCAAATTTTATTCTACTGTTGCCTAATCATCCGATTTTAAAATCTCTCCACTGTATTTAATTTTTGGGGCCCCTAGTTAATTGTTAACTTTTCAGATATTTATTAAAAGAGTTATCATATTTTATTATTGTTATAGTTTGTTAATTTTGGTAATTTCCTTTTATTAAATGTTAAATTTTTACTAAATCCTTCTGATTTTCTGAATGATTAAAATAAATTATTGTAAGTCAGCAGCTTAAACGGGTACCTAAATTTATTTAAGGTTTATTGAGAGTATTTAATTCATGTATTGTTGTTGATTATTGTTGTTGTGTTTTCTTTTAAATGGTTAATTACAGCTCGTTTCTCTCAAATGGCGTGTTGTTCTTGAACCTCCATCCATGGTTCTCATTTGTTAAGTAAAGTTTTGTGAGCCGCTCCTCGGGCCTGCGCATGGATCACGCTTCCATTTCGTTAGTCTGGGTGCAGGCACGAGGGCATGGTTCAAAACTATAACATTTATATTGAGTAAGAGTACAAATTCCATAATTTAATTATTATACAGCTTGTAACAAATAGGCTACTTTGTAATAATAGACTCAATTTCATACAGCCTTCATTCGTAGATAAATGTTTATGCACTTTGATTTGTTTTGTTTAATAATAGTTATTTATCTAAACATTCCATGCCACACCACATTACAAAAATATTAGGTACTCAATACTTTTTGAGTAAGCTACCTTAGTTTGTTCTGGTTGAAAGTTGGCCTCAAGGGCTGACATACCTATCCAGTTTAACCCATCCGGTTTATTATTGCCATTTTAGCACATTATTTACCAACTAATCCCTCAGATGGGTGTGATGGTTAGTAGGGAATGTGTTACACAGCTACCCACCACACTCATCCCTCAGATACAGAGAGGTGTGATGGTTAGTAGGGAATGTGTTACACAGCTACCATACTCATCCCTCAGATACAGAGAGGTGTGATGGTTAGTAGGGAATGTGTTACACAGCTACCATACTCATCCCTCAGATACAGAGAGATGTGATGGTTAGTAGGGGATGTGTTATACAGCTACCCACCATACTCATCCCTCAGATACAGAGAGATGTGATGATGGTTAGTAGGGAACGTGTTAACACAGCTACCCACCATACTCATCCCTCAGATACAGAGGGGTGTGATGGTTAGTAGGGAATGTGTTATACAGCTACCCCCACCATACTCATCCCTCAGATACAGAGAGATGTGATGATGGTTAGTAGGGAACGTGTTAACACAGCTACCCACCATACTCATCCCTCAGATACAGAGGGGTGTGATGGTTAGTAGGGAATGTGTTATACAGCTACCCCCACCATACTCATCCCTCAGATACAGAGAGGTGTGATGGTTAGTAGGGAACGTGTTAACACAGCTACCCACCATACTCATCCCTCAGACACAGAGGGGTGTGATGGTTAGTAGGGAATGTGTTATACAGCTACCCCCACCATACTCATCCCTCAGATACAGAGAGGTGTGATGGTTAGTAGGGAATGTGTTACACAGCTACCCACCATACTCATCCCTCAGATACAAAGAGTGTGATGGATGACAGGGAAGGTGTTAACACATTAGCTACCAACTATACTCATCCCTTGGATACATTTGTTGGTGTGATGGTTGGTAGGGAACATGATAAAACATCCTTAGTTTGTTTAATCTTTACCTTGCCACAATTAGCTGTCTTTTACTCAAAGCACAAGTCCACAGGGAGTTGGAGGTCCAAAGGTTGGACAAGAAGGTGGTGGATGTGTTTGGACAGTACGAAGGCATTTGTCACAGATCCAAAGAGGAGTTGAAGGTGATACTGAGTGCGAGAGACAAGGAGTTGAACCATCAACGTCAGCTGGACAGGCTGATACAGCGCAACCCACACAACAGGCAGCAGATTGTATCCTTACCTAGTGAAACTGCCGTTGCTTGAGAGCCATACATTAAGCTAAGTATTGCTATGGAGCATATGGTAATTTATAAATGGATATAACTTACTATATCAAGTCCACTTACCGACACGTTCGGTAATCCAACCTATTGATGAGTGAGTCGTCTCATCAGTCAATATCTTTGAAACAACAGACTTGTGGTGGCTGGAGCCTCACGTCATTTTATTCAGTGTTCAGTCCAATTTCAGGACCCTTACACAATACATAATTAATAATACGGATAATGGTTATGATTGAGTAAGTTATGTTTTATTATTTGCCAATATGTCCATAAAAAAATAAATATAAAAAAACTCAAGACTGGCACAAGTACAAAATCTAATTTCGCTGACTTAGCTTGATAAAGAAAGAAACTAGGCATGGCCTAGTGAAATTATTTAAGATAACTAGCAGAAATATCACAGAAAGAACCTTCACTTACAGTGACAACTGTTATGTTATGTGATTTATATTGAACTGGCAAGTATTTCATCAGTTGTTTAATTTAATGTAATGTTTGCAGTTTTGTGTTAGTTCTCTCATCTAAAATGTAGCAGATTTTTAAGTTGAATAAAACCATATAAATTTGTTCTTTTAAACATTTATTTTAATAACAATATAAAAAAAAAAATTTAAAAATCATTTTAAAAACACGGATCTATATCCAGTAACAAAAAGTTAGTTACTAAAACAAAGTGTTTGAAAGACTAGATGACAGTTTACTGGGGACTACCTAATAACTAGATAACAAGTTTACTCCCACTATGACCACTACGAGAAGTCTAAACAATGGTTCCACAGCTATCTTAATGCCAGACAGCAACTAGTTGTGATTCAGCATGTAGAAAAAAAAACACTCGCCATACAATACATTCCGAAATTGTCCCTATACGGAGAGGAGTACCACAGGGATCAGTTCTCGGACCAGTCATGTTCCTCCTCCTCACAAATGACCTACCAGACCAGCTACAAGAATACTGCCAAACCACAATGTATGCAGATGACACTGTCATCACACTAACTGACAAATCAACAGAAACTTTAAACCGAAACATCAATATAACCTTCAACATGACTAAACAATATTGCACAGTAAACGAATTGGCTCTAAATGAAAAGAAAACTGTTTAGCTGAACTACTCTACTAAAAATAAAGACACTAACATATTAATCCCTGGGATAGAAGCACAAAATAGTACCAAATATCTCGGCATTATCATGGATTCAAAACTGACATGGAAACAGCACATTGACTTACTCTGCAAGAAGCTACGCTCTGGGATTTATGTCATCAAGCGAGTGAAGCAGGTTGGTGGTCTGGACACCGCAAAGACAGCCTACCATGCCCTGGTCGAGTCACACCTCAGGTATGGTCTGGTTGTCTGGGAAAGAACATCCAACAACTATCTAAAAAGAGTCCTTATCCACCAAAAAAGAGCGATAAGGTGTCTAGCAGACCTTCAATATCAAGGAAGCAGTCGTGATGCATTATTTAAGGAACTAAAAATCCTCACACTGACATCACTTTATATCCGTGAGGCAATTCTCCCTGCCATCTCCACAAATCAAACAAGAAACAGAGACATTCACCAGCACAATACACGAAACGCCTCAAGCTTTGCAATACCACCTCACCATCTAAGTCTCTTTGAAAAGAAGCCATCCTACAAAGGAGCCCTGTATTTCAACAACCTACAAGAACAACTTAGAAATTAACAAACTCACCGTTTCAAGAACCAATTAACAACATGGCTGCAAGAAAGACCATTATACTCAGAAAAATAATTCCTTGACAAGCAGCTTTAACAACATATTAAATCCACAAATTTTAGTTATTATTCTGACACATGTACTGTTCCCAACGAACATGTCAATAAAGATTATTGTCTATTGTCTATTTTGCTCTGTAAAAAATTCATTCTTACAGATATACTAGAAAAACTTAGCTGTACTGTTGTTAGTCTAGTGTAGGGCCTATCCAAAGCAGTTCTTCCCCTTGTGCAATATAAGTGAAAATTATTTCTAGTGCTAAAAAATGAGGATTTTGTTTTACAAAAATAACACAATGTAAGACTAAATTACTTACGTAATTCCCGTCACAGCTCAATAAAGTATGTCTATTCAGGACATGTTTCTGTGTTAAAACACCATTGTCAGCTTCAGGTACATAGTGTAGAGTTGATCAGTTGTTAACATCGTCAGAAGATAAACACAGTACGAACACGAATAAATACATAAAACAATTAAACATTTAAAAAACAGGCCTGTTCTAACAAAGATGGCCGACCGCACAGGTTGCAAGGGACAGCTAGACTTACCAAATAACTTACCAAATAAGTTAATGTAAAACACTTGAACACAGATTGTTGGCTGTCTAAATGCCAGAAAAATTGTTTAACAACTTTTGAGTCATTTGAACATTTGTCAGGCTACAACCTGTTAAAATCTTATAGAGCACAGTTAATTTTTAATTTATTTCTTTTATAAGGGGAACCATATGCCCCCATTTTTACTTTCTCCCCCTATACATAGTATATGGAGAAAGTATTGTTTTCATCAAAATTTTCGAGTTTGAGTTTTGAGTGGATATATTCGTTTTGGGTCCCCCTGGACCCAAAAAAGTGGTTTTCGAAGTGATGTCTGTGTGTGTGTGTGTGTGTGTGTCTGTGTGTCTGGATGTGTACAGAGCTAGAGACTACACCTGTGGTCCGATTTCGATGAAATTTGGTATGTAGGTTCTAATCTATGGTATCTCCAGGCGTTTTTTTTTTCATTTTTTTGAAATTTTGAATTTTAATGGGGATTTTCCCATAAAAACCCATAAAAAACCGGAAAAATCGGATTTTCTCACAAATGGCCCGAACGATTTTGATAAAAATTTAGTATGTTGTAGCCCTTTAAATTTTGAATAAAATGGTACAAATCCCATATCTGTAAAAATTACGGTTCAAAAGTTATGGTCAAATATGTTATTTTCCCATAAAAACCCCATAAAATAACGAAAAATCGGATTTTAGACAAAAATCCAGTTTTGATTTAACATAGTAGGTTATGGTCCTTACAATTTTGATAGTTTTTTTTCATTTTTTATAAATTTTGATTTTAGATGGGGATTTCCCATAAAACCCCATAAAATAACGGAAAATAGGATTTTCCCAAAAATGGCCCGAACGATTTTGATAAAAATTTAGTATGTTATAGTCCTTTAAATTATGAACAAAATTGTACAAATCTCATTTCCGTATAATTACTCTCACCGCTTACACATGATAAAGGTTGTTGACAAACTTATGGGAGAAAGTATGTGTCAGATTGCTGATACCGTTTATTTCTTCATGGGGCGCATGAGCTCATTTGAACTGTTTCTGTTGATGCTTCATAAATTTAAGTAAGTTATTCAAGACGCCTAATATTTGGTCTTTGACAAAACAGGTTTATTTGACAAAAAAACAAGCATTGAGAATCATATTAGATATTCAAAGGAGGGACCAAGGAGGAATTCAAAAACCTTGGAATAATGACTATATAGCCTGTATATTTATCAAGTTATCCCGTATTGTAAGAAAAATGTTGCTGATTTACGTCTAAAGACAGTGCCACGCGTACAATACTAGAAATAGGGGTACTATCGCACACCTGCCCATAGACTAAGCTATGGAAAAATACTGCCTATGCCGGAGTTAAATTTTACAATTAACTGTCTTATCATATATTAAGAAAGAAAAGAATTTGTTTAAATAAAAAACTAGTTTAAGTACCACTTGCTACACCTGTAGACTTGAAAAATACATCAAATGCATGTTTTGTTTAATAGAGCCTCATTTTTTTTAGGTTAAGTTTTGAATATGGGTTTAACGCCATTCCATGTGTTGTCATACAACTGAAATAAAAACCATTTGATTTGATTTGGTAGGGTTTAAGGCTATTAAAAATACTTACGCTAGATACAACTTAACAAAGATTAGTCTAAAGCTGAGACTGAATTGATCAAAGCCAGCAGTGAGGTGTCTCGTAACCAGAAGGCTCTTGAAGAACAAATTGACCTTTTTGAGAAAAAGAAACTGAAAGATTTGAAGATGACATTGCTAGATTTTATCAAGATTGAATTGGCCCTACATGCCAAGGCGCTAGAGCTGTACACTCAAGCTTACAATGAAATGTCTGAGGTTGATGAAGATTTGGACCTGGAGGTATGTTTCTTAATAAAATAGTATTTATTTTGGGATTGTTTTGAAAATTTACAATTTATATGAATATAAACTTACTAAATAGATTGATAGGCTAACTTAAAGTTGAAGAAAAAGAAAATAAACGTTTCAAATTACAGACCTTATGAAGTAGGTTTTTATGTTTTTAAACTTATTGGAGAAATTATAACTTATTTTGCAAGTTCTTGTACTTAAGTATAACTGTCTTAAGTATTAACTGTCTTAAGTGTTGTGTTAAGTGTTGTTAAGGGTGCCTTATTATGGTTTTGTGTCTTAAAGGAAAACTCGCTTTGTGATTTATTTAGCTGTTAATCTAGACTTTTTCTATTAGTATTGTGGATATTTAAAGCTACGTACTGTGGATACGATACTCTCTGGTGTGGATTAACGTCCGCACTAGTGAGTACTACGTTTATCCGCAGTACTATCCTGATAATTAGACCAATTCGGTAATACCAAGGCAAAAATGTGGTTCGTATTCCACTATAAACTGCTGTAGGTCCCTTAGTTGCCATTAGCTGCATGGGCTATTAATTAACAGCTGTGTCTAAGGAATATGTCGGCCTTAGCCACTAACAAGACTACAAGATCTCACCCCTTATCTTACAATAATCTTCATTCGTACTTGGCTTAAAATACCTACTTTGTATGGTCGCCATTTCATTGAAAAGTATTAAAGTAAAGTATAGTAAACTGTCTCTTCTTAAAATAGTTATTTTAAATATTCTCTTTAGGAACTGCCGGTTAGTTTTCACCATTGACTATTGGGTACTGAAGTTTTATTACTATAGTTCGGCCACTTAGAAAACGACCTGAGCGCTAATGCTAAACCAATGCTGGAGGAGGTCGTTTTCTAAGCGGCCGAACTATAGTCTAAGGCTTACTCCAACCATTTCTATTGCAATCTGTTTATGCACTTTGTGGGTCACAGATTTACTTTGATATACAATTTTCATAACATAGCATTCTATTAGCTGACATACCTGAAAAGAGTTTAACATTATAAAAAGTCCAGCCACTTTTCTGAAATGTATGTTATCATACTGGATGTGCATTATTAAATTAGTTAATTCAAAAGGTTTATTTATGACACTTAAATATTTTGAATAAGTTCGTAAATATATTCTTTACCTCAGTGTTAATATCATCAAGTAAAAATATGTGAGTTAAATTATAATTATGAATGATGTATAATTTTACAGGACTTTCAAAATGCTCGAGGGAATTTTGACCTGGTAATTTAGTTTTGCTATGATTGTGATTTGATTTTGCTTGAGTCTTACCTTTTGATTTAAAGGTTTGAACCTTTTTTTCCATTCTTTCACCACTTGTATTAGTCAGCATTTTTAAGGTAATGAAAAGATTATGATTTTGACTTAATATGGCTTAAGGCGGGGCCTGTGACTGGTGTGCGAGTCTTTTTCAAACACTGAGTTTTTTCTCGAAAACGCTTGTATATGACCTCTTGTGTTGGTTGATGCTTAAAAAGCAACTGTATTAGGCAACCGTTTTCTGCAGATAGGAAAACGCAGCCTTTTTGGTTTTTTATATACATGGTTAGTTAAAAAAATTCAAAATTGGCCCATTGTTGTTAACAAAATATTTTTTAACACATCAACTAATACATGACAACTTCAGTTCCATGGAAGGCCACCACATTGCTCATTGCGGTGGTAGGGGCAGTAACCTGTTCGGAACAATTGATCCTGACCACGGCAACATCTGTGTGATAAATCTGATGCTCAAGATAGCCGACGTGGTAAACCTCAACTAAGGCAAAGGAGTAGTTAAGTTTGAAAGTCAAAACCCAGACGCAAACCCTGGAAGGATAACCCAACTCTCCTTTCTACAGTCTATCCAGAAAATTAGTACCGTTTAGTGTGTGGTACTTGAATCTGGCATATTTAACTACTGTTTCATTTTACAGTTTGTGGAAAAGTATGTCACAATTTTCATTTTAATTTTGAACCTTGAATTTCTCATTTGAGTTAGAAACAAAACATAGATTACCATTGGAGATTAAGGTAGGCTACAAAATAAAATATGGCAAATCGTGTACAATAAAACTTCTACTGTAAAATATTTTGTAAAAACTGTAAAAAATATAATTTAGTGCAAAATAAAAGAAAATTTGATTTGATAAAAAAAATATGGATAGTGAAATTATATTTCCAAATTTATCTAAGTAATAACCAGCTCTTAGAATTTTAACCTGTTTGGAAAACTTAAAACTTTAAAGGGTGTATACTTACACATTGTACAGTTATTTTTCATTGTTACACACCAGAACCAAACAACAATCTGTCACTTGTATGCTTCTGCAGGAGCTGAAGAATGTTCTAACAAGTGACTCAGGTAGACTGGACACTGTTAAGCGTACTTCATTCCGTCATTCTTCTCTTCAGTCCATCGCAAACCTCTTCTCCACTCCACAACGCTTCCAGAGACGTGAATCTACAAGCATCCCCACCACTTCAAAGAGTTCACTTGATGACACGGCAGTAAGTAAAGTTGCCTACTCTGTTAATCCTACCAATATCACAATTAAAGTAATGTTTATGTAATTGGCAATTAATTATGCTATATCAAACGAAAGGTCAGAGTTAGACAGTATTTAAACCAGTCTAATAGTAAATTATAACATTGCAGGATAATAAAGGGTAAGTGAATCACAAACAGCAAGTAGTGTAAAATTATACAATTTATAATTTAATGTTTTAAATTAATTTATGTTGTAAGAAAAGTCTTAAATATCATAAAAATCGCTATTCTAGCTTCAATTTAAAAAAAAAAAAATTCTCCTAACCCCACGGAAAGTCTGGCGCCCCCATTTCCAAGACCCTGGACAAGCCTATGGTGATATTCATAATTTTTACACTAGAAACCGACATCAATTTGATATGTCACACGTTAGATTGGGATAAAACAAAGAAGAGTAATACAGTTTTTGGCCTAAAATGACTAAATAAAATAACTAATGAAGTTTTATCACTTCCTTACAAAGTTTTTAATGCTAAAATTGATATGGCTGGTACAGTAAACAATCCGTTCTATCCTATAAAACTAAACTTACTTACTACTGCCATGGGCACTTGTACCCAAGCTGGTACTTGGCCTCGCCAACACGTTGTCGCCAGTTCTCTCGGTCCTCCGAATCTTCCTCTACTAGTCTCATCTTTTCCATATCCTTCCGGACTTGATCCCGGATATGGTCAACCCACCTTAGCCTTCTGCTTTTGGCCTCTCCTACAATATCGGGGTCTCGGAATGATTCTCTGAACTCATGATTGTGGCGGATTCTCCATACTCCATCTTCACAGACTGGTCCATATATAGCTCTTATAACTTTTTCAAAATCAGTGGACCAAGACCTTTCTTTGGACACCTCTACCAAGTTTCTACGCCAAGCCGTTCTCTCAAATTATTGGACCCAAAGCTTCCAATTAAATATTTAGATTCCCCCATGTTAATCTTACAGGAAAAACTCAACTTTGATGGAAGATCCTGCCCAAGCTAATCAAGATTTCAAAAAATTAAAAACACTGTGAAACTACAGATTAGGGTCATTTTTTGACACTTAGGGCCTAATAATTAAAATTGGTCCAAAAATTAGGGAGGAGTTCTGTTTACAAAAATCGGCTTAGCGTATTATATAGATAACCTTCCTCTCTATATCCCTTAGAGATTTTAGTAAACAACGATAATATCCTTTCAAAGCATCAAAGGGTTAATATTCTACTAAAAACATACTTTATTAGCCTCCCTGTAGCAGCACACCTAGGTCGTTAACCTGTTATTTAAATAGAATTAATTGAAATCAAATCAGGTAAATGGAAATTCGCTTAGTCTGCAGGTTTACTGCGGCGGGATTATTTATCTCTTGCTGCTTTCCTCATCTGAATAACTATCTTTTTGCTGTATTTGTTGTTAATTTTTCTTGTATCCTTTTACTTTCTCCCCCCCTATACATAGTATATGGAGAAAGTATTGTTTTTGACAAAGTTTTTGAGTTTGATTGGATGTATCCGTTTTGGGTCCACCTGAACCCAAAAGAGGGGTTTTCGAAGTGATGTCTGTGTGTCTGTATGTGTGGATGTGTACAGAGCTACAGACCACACCTGTTGTCAGATTTTGATGAAATTTTGTGTAGGCACTAATCCACGGTATCTCCACTCCAGGAATTTTTTAATTTTTTTCATTCTTTTAAATGGTGATTTTGCCATAAAAACCCTATTAAATAATGGCAAAATCGGATTTTAGAAAAAAAACCTGGTTTTGATTAAAATTAATGTGTAATGTTATGAGATATTCCAAACAAATTAGTGCAACCCCCCATTGCCGTAACAAATACTGTTTTATTGCAACTTTTGTGATTTTCCCTATAATATGTCATAGTTACTCCCACTGCTTACCCATGATAAAGGTTGTTGACAAGCAAATGGGAGCAAGTATGTGTCAGATTGCTGATACCGTTTATTTACTAATGTGAACCAACATGGAACCCTTTTGACCTTTCCACTTGCAATATAATTTGTCCATGTGGAAATAAACATTTTATTCTTGAATCTTCTGGATTCGATTAAAAGTTTAACACATTGGAACCATGTTTTGCGACCTCTATTTTTAAGAAAAACTGTTGTAGACGTTTATCCAAACAACGAACTATATCTTTGAAAAAGTTTACTGAAAAACAATACGACAACATCTAGTTTTGCTGATTTTTATTATTCCAATGGGGAATTTTGTGACCATATAATTTCCCTATCTTGTTGCATAGTTCCTTTTAGGTTTAAGTATTTAACTTGAGATTGAAATGTATTTTAAACTTTGTCTTATCACTTTCAGGTTCAAGCGAATGAACCGCAGGTGGAAAGCAGGATTGTGAGTCTCCGAGATGAGTCTGACGAAGATGAACTCTCGTCACCATTTTTGGCTGGTTCATCACAAAACATAGGCTTTGCCAAGTAATATATTTATCTTGTACTTTTGCATCTATTGCACCAAAGATTAGTTTGTGTTATGTATTTGAGAAAGTTATTTATAACTTTTTTAGTCAATTAAAACAGTTTAACACTCTGTCAGTCTTGTGTATTATTGCCTGTAGTCTGTCTATAATCTATAGTGATCATTTTACACCTCAGTATGTAATTATTCTTGTGTTGATCAGGAAAAAATACAAACAAATTGCATAATGTCAAAATAATTATGAGATTTAAAATATTGTGCTTCATTAAATGAATGATAGTTTGATAGTTGTACAGTAGAGTCAAAAATTTGAACGTCAAAAATCTGAACCGCTCCTGAGGGTTTGAAAATATTGAATTAGCACAGAGACAACAGATGTTTGGAAAAAGTAGGGAAGACAACCTTGAAGATCTATATAAATGCAAGATGAATAATGATAAAATTAGATAAGCTGATGCTAATAGTAAAACCATAGCCTTCTCTTATACACACCGGGATAGCTATTGCTATGGTAATAACAGGAACTAGTGAACCTGAGCGGCTCAATGCCCCGCAAAATAACATAGGAATTTAGAAAACAAACTCATCGTGTTATATATTGAGTCGACTTCGAAAATTAAATACAGTAATAATAAAGCCTTAGAAGGGAAGCAGTCCAGCAATTTTCTGGCTGTATGTGTATTATATTTAGTAAATTAATAAGTGTTCAAGTTCAAGTATGTTATAGGCAGCGAGCAAGGTTATAGGGTAAACTTAGTTATTTTTTAAAGATTTTAAAAATACATTAACAAAACATTTTATTATATCCAACCAATAGGCCTATGTAGCCTATTTTGAGGGTCATAAAAATGCTGCTTCAAGAAAACACGCTTTTAGAAATAAACTTAAAAAAAAACAACATTTTTACCACAAAAGCACTTCCATGAATACTACCTACGATTTTAGTCTTAAAGTTACCTTCAGGAAGATTACCCTGGTCAGAGTTACTGTAGCGAATATGCGTATCCTATTAAAAGATGTAGCCTTGCTTAAAACAACATATAAGTTAATATAGTTGCTCATGACTGAAATTGGTCTGGGTAGAACCATGCTGCTCTTTAATTATACAGTGCTTGTGCTGCAAATGCCAAAGATAAGAGAAATTAGCATCTTTCCATTTTAAAAGGTAAGTTTGTTTTAGATGGGCACATTTTTATGCTCGAAATCCAAATATGTCCCCACTCACTTGTTCCAGTTAAGACTTTACATTCTATTATGCTGTTAACCGTTCTGATCACATGAAGCCTTGTACCATTTATGAGACCCTTTTTGATGTATTAATATTCCTCATCAATAAAACCACTGCCCCCTTTTATTCTTATTCTAATCTGTGTCTTGGCAATCCACTGAACTCTATATAAAAAAAAAAACTCAGTTGGATTTTCTAGAGGGGTGTCTCCGCCTTCGTCTGTTTTCGAGGACCCACTCTTCTTCCCCGTGGCATACTGACAATTAACTTGTCAAGTTCATGTAGTAATTCATTAATACTGTTGGTTTATAAAGAAAATTAGATAAAAGGTACTTGGCTTGGTGCTTTCATAACTGCAAACTCAAAATACACCCACAAGTAAAAAAGAATCAAGTTATTGGTAAAAAAAACTATTTTTGTGTAATATCTATTCATATGAAGTAGATGATTTGTTTAATTTGTCAATCAGCTGTTTAGTTTCAAATCAATTGATAATGTCAAAGATCTGTGATTTTTAATACATAAATTATTATAGTAAAGTTTTCTAAATCATGGTATCTCAACTAAATTTTACTATTCCCAGCATTAAAATAAAGTAGTAAGGTCCATTATGGGTAACCTTTAAGGTACACAATCCTTGATTGAAATGTAGTAAGTTATACATTAAGAGTCATAATACAAAGCAATTATTATGTAGTAGACTATGACTATTTTCAAGTAACAAACATATGTTTCTGTAAATACAAATTATCTCCCATGTTATCCTTATGGAGAAATACGAAACTTTAAAGGGCCCTAGGGCCTCACTCTCTAATTATTTCCCTAAAAAGAAAGTTTCCTGCACAACTTCACGTTAAGCTCTTTACAATGACACCAAAAACATGTCAATCGGTTCAGTAGTTTCGGAGGAGTAATTGTCACAAAAAACCTGCTTGCGTATTAAATAAGTATAGATAACAAACCTTAACATGAATTTAATTGATTTTAATTGTGCATACACTCCATTATAAATTAGTGTAACAGCTTTTTCAGAATACCAAACTGTGGCTGTGGCACTTTTGTCTCCCGGCGGCCTTAAATGAGGCTATTGTAAAACAGATTTGGTAGAGGGACTACAATAAACACAGCTGGTTGTATAAAAGTGTGTTATATCATACAAACTCAAAAAATAACAGGTGTATTAATAAAATAAATAACATAGTAGTCTAAATTTATAATAGAGTAATAAAAAAAAATTTGGAACCCTTTTGAACATGACTGCTATTTAAATATTACTTATTGATTCTTAAATGTGAGAGGTATGTAGAAGTACACTAAGTCACTGATAAATTTCAAGTCAAATAGGCTAAATCTTGAAGGACTTATTTTTCTGCTCCTTCGACACCTGCTTGGGTCATTAGATCTGAGATGTTCTTTTCCAAATCATCGATGCGGTTCCCCATTTCATCTAGTAAGAATCAGTTAAGGCACATAATACCAATCCAAAATTACACTTATAGAGAGTAAGACTAAGAATATTAGTGTTAGCACTCAGGCAACTAATGTAGACACGTAATATGATAACAGCAACAGCAAATCAGATGAGGCCACGAGTGTAACCAGGGGGCTACAATACCTGTGTGAAGGGTTGGGGTGAACCAAAGGCCTGTTGTATTAATGCGAAAACAACGTTCCTAAGCAATAGAGCGATAGCAATGGCCGATGGTTTCTTACTGAACTGTGTTGTATGGTGTGCATGAAGGCTGAAATCTGTTGATCTTCTGGTCTGGTATGGGTGAAAATCTCCATTCCTGGGAAGGTCCAGTTGGTCAGTGTAGTGAACAACTGTAATAATATAAAGTGCTATGACGTTTACAATCTGGACCTTCCCAGGAATGGAGATTTTCACACATACCAGACCAGATGAGCAACAGATTTCAGCCTTCCTGCACAACATACAACACAGTTCTGTAAGAAACCATTCTATATCGGTCATACGATTATCAATGCACTACCTTAAGACCGAGAGGAAACACACTAAAACAGGGACTGCAAGACTGGCTGGTGGAACAACCTATTTACTCAACCAAAGACCGAAGACCAGAAAATACTTGTAAAGCAAGAAATCTAAACAAACATGAGGCTATTGTATTTCTTGAAGAAAATGAAAATAATAACAAAGAAATTTGTCTATAGCCAAATAAGTATTCCAGCAAATGTGATTAGGTCTAGCTACCTTTCAATTTGGTACAAAATTTGTATTCAAAAATATTTTAATGGTGTAAGGCCTACTTTTTTATTTTGATTAAGTTTTTTGTAGCAAATCGCTTTATATTTTACAAACACTCAATTAAAAAATTGAGATTTAACATTTAATTTTTTTCTGAGGGATTCTTCAAACAAGGTAATTAAATCTAACGTTTTCAGTCTTTCCTTTAAATTTGGAATAATTAGGAACAAGGTAAGGGACCCCCTTAATAAGTTACTCGTAAATAGAAATAAGGTTCATTGGAAATTTAAACTCCTTAAAATGTAGAAAAAAACTAATAGTCCAGGCAAATTAGATCAAATATAGGGTGTGGCCCCCAAAAAATCGTCTAAAGCTGGAAAGTGTTTTAATATCTTTTGGGGGTCCCAAATAAGACTCCTGTGAGTTTGCGACGGATTCTGACGTCTGCTTAAGTTTTGGGAGTTGAAAAACTATGAAAATTTTGCACTTTTTTCAGTTTTTCACTTATAACTCCTAAATAACGAATCCTAAGGAAAATGTTCTTCAAAGGTGTCTTTTAGTGCATTCAATTTCGCGTCGATTGGTGTTAAATACGTCAAAATCGGCCGAGCCGGTTATCCGCTGTAGCTTTTCAAAGTTGGGATATTTTCATCAACATGGCCAAAATGTTGATTATTTGACCAGTTTTTGGCTTACAACTCCTAAACGACGCATGCTATACAAAAATGCACCTTTAGTTAGTTTTGAAAACACAAAATTCTGCGTATAGTGTTTTTTTTATTCATCAATAACGCTAATTGATTGCTACCTATATGGTCACCATTTCATTGAAAAAAGTATTAAAGTTAAAGTTGGGAAATTTTACTAAAATTGGTTACAACGTAGATCCTGTCCTTAAATGGATTATGAATTATTTGATAGTGGTTTATTCCATGATGGTCATCCAGAGGTTTATCTAAGGTGTGAAGAGAGTAAGACTTCCTATGTAATTTTAAGTCTAAAATTGTTGTCTGAGGTTCCGAAAATTCTAGGATTCATCCCAACCTCCCATTATATACGATCTGTCCCTGTATTCATCTTTCAGTTTTTGGCTTACGTCTTCTAACGCATGTTATAGAAAAAATGTACCAGTAGTTAGTTTGAAGAGCATAAACGTCTGCGTAGAATGTTTTCCAATTCATTAAGATCGGCTTCACCGTTTAACCGCTATTGATTGTTAACACTAGATCGGATGCTTGTCAAGTTTCCGAAGCTTAAAATCTTTACCTTTGAAATCTGGCAAACAACCAGCCTAATTACCGAAAACATAGGGGATATGGCAGTGAATCTATCAATGAATCTATCCACTAGTGTGACGTCATGGAACCTGCAGCATGGCCTATTTTTCTAGTGGGGCCTTGTCTGTACCATCGATCTCTATTTAATAGAGATCGATGGTCTGAACACGTCCTTAACTAATAACATTGACTATTGGATTCAGAAGAAGACATCCCATCTATATGGATCAGCTGCTGCCAATTTTTTACAAAAAAAAAAAAAAAACTAATGTAGTTGTCTAAGCCAGTCACAGATTGCTCTAGTGTCTAAAACTCTATTTTATACCTTGTTTTTTGTTTCTGACATAGTTACTGGGTCATAACAGTTCCTATAGCTCATAAAGTCATTCCATCAGTTGGTAAAAACTTGGTAAAAACCAACGTGTAATCGGCAGTAATCAGTAATTTATATCAGTGCAATCTGTATGTGGCTCACATCAACTAAGACAAATTTTATTAAAAACCTGACGACAACTTTAACATGGGGATGGAATGTCTTAAAACCACAACCACAAAATAAATTTACTATTCATTTTTATTTTCAGAGCAACACAGGTTTAAATATCAAATTATAAAACAATTGCTTAAAAGGATTGCTTCAATTTGTGTAAACAATGTCGTAAGCTCTTCAAAGGTTAGTTTTTGTTCGCCCATTGTTCTACAGAGATTCAGAGAGATAGGTATAGAAAATTAACGCCAATGGATTAACTCCCATCACTAAGGCTAATCCACCGTTTCGACAAGAACTTCTCAACTCCGTCTACCTATCTCGACTATCGTGTACTTGTAAAAAAAGGTTTACATTATCTTGCTACTTTTGAAATGCAGGGATATAATGCACTTCTGTCTGAAAGACTTGCAAGGGGCACGATTATCTCAATTCGATATCTGACGAAAAAGATGGTAGCGTATAGCGAATGTCACCATTTGTGGCAAGTCAAATAAGAGCAAGGGATGAATCCTTATTCTTAAGATTCCAATGATGAGAAGTAGATAAGTTATATGGTGAAATCTACGAAAACTCCCAATCGTTTTTTTTTTATAGGCTTAATACATAATAAGACTATGTACATCTGTCCCATTATTATCTTTCGTTTATTAAGCTAAAAAATAACATTTTTGCAACATTTAATAAAATCTTTCTCGTTGTAATATCTTTTTATATATTATAATCGATTAGCATAATTTTGGAGTGTCCAGAGATGGGATCGTATAAATGGGGGCTTAGGACGAATCCTAGAATTTTTGTAACCTCAGATAACAACATTAGATTTAAAATTACATAGGGGGTCTTGCTACCCTTCCCTTCACACATTCTTGGATAAACCTCTGGATGATGATACCCATGAAATAAACTATCTAGTAATTCATAATCATAATTCTAAGCCAAATTTTGTGTTTTCCAAACTAACTACAAGTGCTTTTTTGTATAGCATGCATCGTTTAGGAGTTGTAAGCCGAAAACTGGTCAAATAATCAACCTTTTGGCCATGTTGATGAAAATACAGTAGAACCTCAATTACTCGAACCTCAATATCTCGAATTCCTCAATATCTCGATTTTTTTTAAATCCCCTTGAAATCCACATTAATCATAATGTTAAAAGTACCTTTATAAGTCGAAGTTTCTAAATATTTAACCTCAATAAGTCGAATTTTAACAACTTTTGAACAGTAACATTCTACCTCTATAACTCGAATTTTCCCGTCATCGAGCCTCAGTAACTCGAAGTTTACCTTTATAAGTCGAAGTTCGCATGAATGTGCCTCAATAATTCGAAGTTTTGCCATAACAGTGCAAGTCAGTTGTGATTCCTGTCGAGACGTGAAAATCAAACTTCCTGTGTTTGCTTCCCGTGTCTGTTTGGCTAGGCACTGTAGTCAGTGTAGTTTACCCGTTTTGCCAAAGTAGATTCAGTACTTAACTACATTACGATGCATTTTGTTTATTATTTTAATCACACTAGAATTTTCCCTTTAAATATTACTCTCTACAGTCTACATACTTTTTGTATGTACAGTATTGTACCTATTCAGTATTTTTGTTGTTACAGTACCTAGCTTGTTTTTACAGTACATATAAAGAGGTTGACTAACGTTTGCTTTAATCAAACATTATACACAGTAAATGTAGTTCCGTGTATGGATGATATATACTGTATTATTGTTTTGTACAGTATTTAAACTATTTTTTTTGTCATTTAACATGTTTTTTATGTACTTTATCAAACTTATTGCCAAATAATAAATACAGTACTTTATGTGCATTCAAATTGTTTTATTTTGCTTCCAAAGTTACTCTTCAGTAAGTTACGTATAAATACAGTTTGAGTTCGATTATTAAGGTTTAACATGTATAAGTCGAGTTATAAAGGCCATGACGTAACATCACTGTCAGACCCCAACACCTCAGTATCTCGAACTTTTTCATATGGAACCTTCATAACTCGAACCTCACTAACTTGAAAAACTTGATAACTCGAATTTTTATCATAACCCCTTCAGATTCGAGATATTGAGGTCCTACTGTATCCCAACTTTGAAAACTTACAGCGGCTAAACGGCTCGGCCGATTTTGACGTGTTTAACACTAATCGACGCGAAATTAAATGCACTAAAAAACACCTTTGAACAACATTTTCCTTAGGATTCGTTATTTAGGAGTTTTAAGCGAAAAACTGAAAAAAGTGCAAAATTTTCATAGTTTTTCGACTCCCAAAACTTAAGCAGACGTCAGAATCCGTCGCAAACTCACAGGAGTCTTATTTGGAACCCCCAAAAGGTATTAAAACACTTACCTAACTTAGCTTTAGACGATTTTTTGGGGAGCATATGTCTAATTTGCCTGGGCTATAATGTATTCAGACAGCTTTAAATAGGTATTGATTTTAGTTCAAATCCACCAAACAGCTTCAAACTTTCAATTGTAAGGTTGAGAAAAGCGTTGTACCTCCACACAAGTTGTCTAATGTTAATTTTAGGTCAAAATGTAAGAACATTTTGTCCGTTTTCATAAAAGAATCCAATTGTACCGGTTGTCCACAAAGTCTTGGTCTGACTTATTAGCTTTGCTGTACGAAAACCATTAGAGCCACACTTAACTTGTATGCCATGTTTTGAAGGGAATTTAATAAAGTTTTTCTTAATAAAATTGGTAATACCTAAACACAGCTGATTGACAACAATACAATCATGATTCAATATAATAACAAATCAGAAATGGTGAGTTTACAAGAGAAATCACAGTTTGTGTTGTTTTTTCACGAAACCCAATCCCCTATAGCAGTTCAACGACTATCCATTTAAGTGGGAAGGTTAACAGACACAATAATTGTAGAATTTGAGGGAGTTAAAATCCCAGGACCGTGATTGAAAATGAAGGGACTAAATCTTTGGTGCGGTGTAATGCATGATGGAATCATAGGATGAATTTTCGTTGCCGAATTGAATTTGAATTTGAATTTTGAATTTGAATTTGACCTTTACTTCCCCGGTCGCTGGATCGGGCGTGATGGCCCGACCAAATGGCCACCTCGTCCCCACCATGTAACCCCCATGGGTATACTGGGGTATATATAAATACCCCGGGGGTAGTAACCCCCAGTATTATAATATCTTTCTACCCGTTCTAGAATTGAGATATAGTTTACAATCCCAAAATATTAAAGTTACAAAGTATAGCAAATGGTTTAAAACCTAATTGTTAAAAGGATATTCCTTGTGATGATTTGTTCTGACATGGTCTGGAATTTGTCTTGGGTCTGTTGAAGCAATGTTTGAATCTGAAAAAATAATAATAATATTAGTATTTTTTGTGAAGTTTATGGACACAAAACTGTTGGTTACTGTGCCATGAAATTTGGCACCTTAAATCACAGGGGTTCGTATTGAGCCTGGCATCTGAGACATAACAATACAAATATTGGGCCAATTAAACTGAAATTTAAAGCCTTGATTCAAACTGTATCGAGGCCAAGATTTTTCATTGTTATAAAGATTGTATTTGTTTTTTTGTGTTTGTTTGTATGCCATTGGATTTTTTTACCTTTTTTTTAAGGGGACGATCAAAAACCTGGTCTTGTTAGATAGCACCATTAATTAAATAATGGCAAATGTGTCCAATCTAATTTGAAATCCAACCAGTGATCTTCAGATTAAAAGGTAATCACTATTTACTTGGCTATCCAGCAATCATTTGCTATGGTTTCACATTTTTTACTTATGGCTTTACTAAAATATTGATCACATAGCAAAACAATTTAAATGATAAAATTTTCTGTACAAACCTTTATTTACTAAGTTGTATGTACATTTCTTATAAGTTTTGTAATTCATTCGGAAAGTTTACAGAAATGTTTTTAATAAATTTCATTATTAAGTGACTTTTTTTAAGTGATTTTTATATTATGAGGTAGGCCTAACTTATATTGTGAGGTACCCAATTTTGGGAGGTAAAAACGTACCATGAATAAACACAAACGTCTAAGTGTTAGCCATAGTTTAAACTGGGCCCAGTATGCAAAGGAAGTAGGCATAGACTCAAAACACAATAAAGAATAAACATACTCACACAACATATTTATTTATAATAACACTCCAAATCAAATCAAACCTACCAGATTACAGTTCACTTTGAGAGGATCAACACCATTTTACAAATAAATATTTAATACCAAAAACGATGTAACCCCTGAAACTGGTGTTTGGTGACAGACGAGAGACAACGACTAGACAATCAGACGGATCTTCGATCAGCTGTTGGCTAGTATTTTAATTTGCCGCAAGGAGCGTGTAAGCTTCAACCGAACCGTATTAATTCATTTGTATGCTTTCGACGAGGTAACTTCACTGTAACATATGCTACATTCGTAGGTATATAACTTATGCCAATCATTGTTGATTTATTACGAAGGTTAGCTATTCAATTGCTTTTACTTTGCTTTTGATAACTTTAAATTTAAGTTAGGCGTAGCCTAAATTAATGGGATAATTAAGTTACTTAATTTTTGCGAGCTTAAAAACAATAAGAAGTTACTGACCTCAGCAAACCCGTCATCAGCAGCTAAACAGCTTGGGGTGCACAGAAGGAGCCTCCCCGAAGATTGTGACCATTACACGCTATGAACGACATCACAATCGGGCGCACCCCGGGCAACGCTGACATGTCAGCGGCAAATCCTTCTACAGCCGGACGACTTCGAAAAATGAATCTGCCTAAACGGTCTTTTTCACGGCCATTAGTAACGATCTCGATTAATATCGAGGGAATATCGAGAGACAAAGAAGTATTACTGTCTGATATGTGCAAGACGTACGAATGCGACTTCCTACTTGTGCAAGAAACACACCGGGGCATTTTAAAACCTAGACCCAACATAGAGGGAATGAGACATTCTAGAGAGACCTCATGATCAATATGGTAGTGCTGTTTTTGCCAGGCCATACATTGACATCACCTCAGCTTCGCTTACTGAGAGGAACAATACTGAGATACTAACGGTCAGGACACCACAGTACAGTGTCACTTCTTTGTATAAGCCTCCCGAATCTCAGTATGTATTTACAGAGCCCGATAATCTATGCTATGATGATATTAATTAATTGGGGGATTTTAATTGTCAGAGCATTGCTTGGGGATACAAAGAGACACGTGAAAATGGGACAAAACTTGAAACCTGGGCTGAGGCAAATGACCTGCAGCTCATACACGATCCTAAGCTCCCTTTGCTCCTTTAACAGGTAGATGGAAGAGGGGTTATAACCCTGACAACATCTTTGTGAGCAGCAGGATTGCCTCCCAGTGTGAAAAGTCTGTAGGTGATCCGATTCCCCGAACTCAACACAGACCTATAATATGCACCGTTAGTGCTGTTGTTAAACCTGAAGTTGTTCCTCTAAGGCGCAGGTTTAATTTCAAAAAGGCCAACTGGATGGGTTTTAGGGAGATCATTGACAGAGAAATTGCCAATATCCCTCCACAACCTGATATGTATGACTCCTTCGCTAAGCTTGTCCAGCAGGTCTTGAGAAAAATGATACCTAGAGGCTGTCGAACCCATTACATCGCAGGACTCTCTGAAGAGGCAAAGCCACTGCTAGAACGATACCAAGGTCTCTTTGACAATGATCCCTTTGCTGAGGACACACTTCTAGCTGGTGAAGAGCTTATGTCAGTCATTGCCGAAAATCGCAAAACTAAGTGGTGTGATCTTGTGGAGAGTTTAGATATGCAGGTGAACAGCAGACGGGCCTGGAGGTTCCTCAAGAACATAAATGGAGATGCGACAAAACCAAAAGACATCTTTACAACGGTTACTGCCGATCAAGTCGCTACCAACCTTCTTTTAAATGGCAAAACCTATGGAAGGAAATACCGGGAGCCTGTTGTGCGTGATGTGGCAAGTGAGAATCATTTCCAGGAAGAACCATTCACCATGTCCGAGCTAACTGCAGTCATTACCAGCTTAAAGACTAACAGAGCTCCAGGTATTGACGAGATCAGAGTCGAACAACTAAAGAACCTAGGTAAAAATGCCATGCAATGGTTGTTGAGCCACATGAACATGTGCGTAAGCCAAATGCAAAGGCATGGAGGCTGCACTGCTCAAACCTGGGAAAGATCCAAAAGAACTTTCAACCTGTTTCTCTCTTATGCCACACATATAAAATATTAGAACGTCTAATACTCAATCGAATCGGCGATTTTCTGGAACCAAAGATCATTCCACAACAGGCAGGCTTTCGATCAGGCAAGTCTTGTTGTGGCCAAGTTTTAAACCTGACCCAGCACATTGAGGATGGGTTTGAGAGAAAACAGATCACGGGTGTCGCTTTTGTAGATTTAACAAATTCTCATTTCATACTGGGGCTCCAAACAAATTTATTTCTTTGGTTAGTACGTTATTTGAATTATTGATTACAGTAGGCCTATATACATGTTTGAGTTTTTATAAAGGGTGATAGATTACTGAGTACCGGTAGTGTAATAAAATTTAGTATTTCATATGCCTACATTGTGTCAGTTCAATCAGTTCCTGCCTATTCCCACACATTGTCAAGCGAGTATACTGAGCTAAGTTAATTCACTTTAGTTGTCATTTTTATTTTTCACGTTTAACGTAAAGTCAAAACCAAAATAAAAGTTTACACCTAAGACATAGCTGTTAATTAATAGCCCGGTAATACTGAACTTATACTTCTTAGATGTTATATTGCATTTTTTTGTCTTGTTTACCGAAATTAGACTAAATTGACCATACAGCTAATGGCAACTAAGGGACCTACAGTACAGTTTATAGTGGAATCCGACCACATTTTTTCCTTAAACGAATTGGTCAAATTTTCAGGATGGTACTGCTGATAGTCGTAATGCTCACTAGTGCAGACGTTAATCCACGCCAGGGAGTATCACATCCACAGTGTATGCCTATAATAATATCCACAATTCGTGACCCCCTGGTGGCTGGATTACAGGACGTTGTCACCATCCCAGTCCCAGTTATCATAAGTTAAATATGTTTGTAGGACAGTCCTCTTTTCGTTATGAATCTAACGATACCTGATGAGACATAACTTACATTCTATTGATGATAACCCAACCTAACATAACCGCCGCAGCGCGCTGTATAAGGGTTGCCTCTGTATAATACCAATGTACTAAGTTGTGTTTAAAGAATATAAAGATATTAGGTTTAGTACACTATTTTTGGGATAACAATATTGGGTAGGCTTCAATATCTGTTGGCACAAACAACCGAATGAAAATATCGATTATTCGATTGTTGCATACGATATATCGATCAATATTTTCATTCGGTTTGTGCACGATATTATTATTTATTGTTTCCTAACAGACTGACACTGCTGGGTTGCTCAAATCATTGCATAGCCTTGTATAAAATCTAGGTCTAGTAACTTAGCGTTACTCAATTGTCTGATAGGGGAACCTATTCATATTTTACCTGAGGGTAATCTACAAATTTTAGATTGTTGTAAAGTGTAGTTAAATGACAAAATTCTGCTTCAATTTAGCTGGAACACTGATACCCTAGTATAAATAACCAACTTACATATTGAGTCAACTCTTGTACATTCTTAGGGTCACTTGTTGTACCTACTGCAAAGTTTTGCTGTTCCTCAGTAGGCTTAACTTCTGGTTTAATGTCTGCCATGACTTCACTTCAATTTGAATATAGGCTTCAAACGTCCAGAGATTTCCACTTCAATTTTGTTTGGAAATAGATGTTACTTCCTGTCACTTCTCTTCTTGGTTAGATTTTTGCCTCCAATCAACAGACTACAAAGTCTACCGATTGACAGTTTTCGTTTTCAGTTCAGTCAGAAGAAAAGAAGCTGCGTTCCGTTCTAGATTGAAGATAACCAGCTGTTCATGAATCGCCAACTACATAAAAAAGATCTTACAAAATGTCAGTGCTGTAGGTTATTATTAGTGTATAATATTACCATTGATTAAAAAGGTACTCTCTAATAGATTTATCAATCATCCTTATGGGTAAAATATATAAAATATGAAACAAATATTAGTACACTAGTACATGCTACATATTTTACTATAGAACAAGGAGCCCAGTTGTACACAAATAAAAGTTAGTAATTATTTTACTTTTATGTACGTGATACTTTTACTAACAATCCTTTGACATACTATTACAAAATAGCTTTCCGGTGTTGCATTAATAGACTAGTAAAATTGTTGGTTAACCTAGAAGTAATTGTAATATAATTTCTGTCAATGGATTCTTATGTAAAAATGGCTGAAAAAAACGATGGTGAAAAGTCTACCACTCTACGGAGTTGCGTTAGCCTTGTATGAAAGGTTTTTTTTTAAAATGGCTACCGTAAATATGTATGTTTTTAGCCAATAAGTCCTAAACTATTACAGGTAGCTTAAATAAGCAAATGAGTAAATTATAAAGAATTAAATTGCGCAACTTTTGGTATATAATAAGTTACAAGTCCTTACATTCTTACAAGAAAATAATGTAGTCAAACAATTTTAATAGTTTATTGTTATTCAGAGAAATTTTGAGCTATAGATTTTAAGTTGGCAACAATGATTGTTTTGTACCAGCTGAGAGTTCTTATTGTTGTTGTTAATATTTCAACATGTTTCTAGTTTACTTTCATGTTCAGTAGTGATGTTTTTAATTATTCAATTTCAGTGAAATTAGTGTTGCGATAGGGATGTTAATCCCCATTAGTATGACAATTGAAAATAGAAAAATGAATATTGAAATGGGAGCCTACCAGTAGACCGACAAGATACTTTGTCGTCTGGCCACTAGACCGTCTTTTTTAATTAAATAGATAAATGCTGAAAACCAGTACGTCGACAAGTTATTTCATCGTCAGTCCAGTTGACCGGCCTGTAAAACTAAATTATTATATTCGAGAAACCAACTTGTCGTCAATCCTCCCGACCGACTTACCACTTGCTCGTCTTTTAGGTGGGGATAGGGGGCAGAGTGGGAGGAGCTAACCGGGGATTACCCAGGAGTTTGAGGCGCTTCTCATGGTTGAACCACCTCACTCGAGGCTAGAAGCCAGTATTGCCAACTGAAAGTACTATAGCTCCGTCGAACACTACACACGCGGCGTGTTTACACAGTCTGGCGTTAAGTTGACGTTGGCGCGCAATTCTCGTTGCGTCGTTTCTATAGCAACCGTGCCGTGACATTGTCCTTGGTCTCGCGCATTCCTCTGCCTTTGTATTATTTAATCTGCATCGAAAGATAAGACTCGCTTATATGCATTGACTATTAAGTCAATTAAAAATTTCATTCGGGGTTTTTGATCGTTTGTTTGGATAAAACTACGTACCGTATATTGTAGAATTAAATTTGTAGTGTGGTTATATGGTATTATGGTATATATATATATATATATCCTACTAATCCTACTAATATTATAAATGAGAAAGTTTGGATGTATGGATGTATGTTTGTGACAAGTAAACGCAGAAAATACTGGCCGGATTGGGCTGAAATTTGGTGTGATGATAGCTCACATTCCCGATTAACATATAGACGCATTCTTATCTCAAAAGTCCGTTCGGGCTCCGCCCCAGTGGCTCTGGAATTTCCCATGTTAACCTTATGAGTAATATTTAAAACGAATAAAAGAATTTCGTCAGCTGTTTCAAATACACAAGTTGGTTCTGTGATATTAAATTCGCATTAACAAGTTATAAAGTTTACTGACAGGGTACAGTACTATTAATTTAAATGAATATATAGAATAATCCATAGCCTATATCGATATTTTTCATTGTTATGAGTGTAGGACAGATACTAAAGTCAGGGGTGCCCACAAGGGGGGGCCGTGACGCAGACTGCGTCATTGAAATTCTTGGGGGGGGCTCAAAAAATTCAAATGGGGGGGGGGTCGGCTAAAGTTAATTGCAACAGTGTTCAACATGACGACAATCCAAAATACATTACGAAATCGCCAGATACAAAGTGGATAATTAATGACAATAGTTATATTATTGAATTAAATTAGTTAGGATTTTAGGATAGTTTAGGATTCGTGTAGAAAGTTATTATTTAAGATTAGCAAGACGTGAGATCTAAGAGAGGGAGCGCACGGGATGGCTTAACTGCTGTGATAGATAAAAGATAACGCGTGGTACAGACACATCCAGCTACACCGCGACTTAAGCACAGCAGAACGCTTTGTTGACATAAAGCTCGTTAAAATACAATCAAGTAGCAAGTAGCATAGGCTACAATACTTTACACTATTGTGTACCGTATACTCGATTACCTGAGTTATTAGGGAGAGGGGGGAATGAAAAATACGGTTAATCCAATATAGTATAAAAACATATGACAAACTCATTAAAACGCTGTAAACAGCCAATAAGTCACGATTTACATTTTTATAAACGAAATTCAATATTGCACAATCATTATTATTGTAAATTATTTATCTTGGTTCATGTTGTACAAACGGCAACGTTTAAAATTGTAGCTAACTCAAACTCAACTAATCACTGGCCAAACATAACATTGCTATAAATAACGTAAATATTAAAGGAACCTTTCGAAAGTGTTATAAGGTACTGCTCATGATAAACAGATAGGCTACCGATAGGTGCTGTGTCACAGCATAGGAATTGATAGATAAGTAATAAAAAAGTGTAAAATTATATTTAGAGATAATTAAAACACTCTTAAAAAAGAATGTAAAGAGAACAATCTTGTTATTCTCTTTCTTTGTTCTTCTGTTCATTAATAGGTTTCTCTTCAATTCATGCACACATTAAACAAGTCGCCATATTTAGGCCTACTCATTGGCCAATCACAGCTTTACTAAGTTACCATGGTTATCACTCAATCACAGTTTACTAAGCATTATATCGTCATCATTCCCCAGCTGTTGTATCTGAAATCTGTTGTAACATAGCGCACAGCAGACAGAAGTGTATAACGGAGCAGACGATTGTTGGCGCAAGCCTTGTTTCCATTTCATTTTCATCAAAGGAGCTCTGATGTTTCTAAAGGGAGGGAGAGGGGATCGTTATATCGAGAAAGACGCTGACAATTCGTTATGGATATTCTGGTAATAAAAGATTCCTTAAAATGAGGTGACTTATAAAACTCTAATTTTATTTATATAGAAAGATAAGTTTTCCAGTCCTGTACAACACTGATTCACGGTCTTTTCCCGGTAATCAAAATTCCAAGTACAACTTGATACACACAGAATCTCCGGTTCCCGACCTGGATGATGGCTAGTTATTTAATTTAATTTACATTTACATATTAGTACTCGTGATAAATCAAACCCGTTATGTAAGCCAAAGCCACACGGTTATTAATCTCACTTGGTTTTGGATTTGCTTACAAACGTGATCGGAAATGGTCAGGGCCTACACAGTATTCTTAAAGAACATTTATGTAAACATATCAGTGACAGCTAGGAAAAGGAATCTTTATCAAAACAGCTGTTCGTAATTTCATATGACGTGTTCTCTTAACAGATTATTAGTATTTCATAAATTAATGACGTATGTAGTAAACATGGAGAAAATAAACTAGAAAAATCACACAAAATTGTATTTTTGATCGTCCGTTATTTTATTTCCAAAATAGTGAGGCCATATTTTAATGGCTATAAGGACTCTCTCGCCAATCCTGTGGATACACTTAAACCATTAGAATCATAATCGGTACTCTAGTTTCTCTAGTTTTCTTCAGAGTAGGCCATGAGTAGGCTAAATAAAATGCCTTCTGGGCCGTGACAGACGGACATAAATGGAGATAAGACATGTTTCAATAACTCAATAACTCATTTATTTAGCTAGATTAACATTACAAATGCATAAGCCAAGTCAAATTCACAAAAAATAACTATTTAACTAACTTCAAAATCAACATTTTAACTTCAGTTTCAGTTAACAGTTTCAACTTCTTCAATGTATAAAACATAAATAACCCAAAATATGTATAATTCTGAGCAATGTACAGACAAAACTATAACTTTATTGATATAGATTAACTGGGTTTGAATTTTAAATATAAAAACAAAAATATAAAACTTCTTTTATAGTTTTACAAATAGTGCTGGGCGGGGGAATAATGTTTCTCATTTGTTGTGTACATCATTTATGGGGGGGGCTGTTGCTCAATTGGGGGGGGGGGGGTGCGTCATGAGTCTAGGGGGGGATGGGCACCCCTGCTAAAGTGCAGCCAAATTTTGTTTCTAAAAGTGGTAGCCTATATGTGTAACTATTTTATACAACAAATGTAAAGATCAAAATGTTTGTATTTTGTGTCTTCTTCCCGTTGCAAAGCACGGGTACAACAGCTAGTATATACATAATATATACATATATATTATATATGTACCAGGTTTTGCGTTGGATTTTTCGTCAGTTTCGTCATTGAGCTCTCTCGTAGTAAGTTGTATCACTTGCGTCTTGTTCATGTTCTGTGGCATATTTTGTATCACTTGCTTCCTGAGACGTATCAGAGTGGTGGAAACTGGTCCACGACGTAGAGGAAGTGGAGGGAAGTTGCAAAGGCAAAAGGTCTGGAGTGTGGGAAATGCCAAGCGACTATAGAATAATACAAAACCATGCTTAAAAATGCTTAGGGAGTGATGGAAACAGGCCCACGACGTAGAGGAAGTGGAGGGAAGTTGCAAGGACAAAAGGTCTGGATTGTGGGAAATATAAAGTGACTATGGAAATATACAACACTATGCAAAAAAGCATGTAAAAGGCTTGAGGAATGATGGAAACAGGTTCACGACGTAGAGGAAGTGGAGGTAAGTTGCAAGGACAAAAGGTCTGGAGTGTGGGACATGTCAAGTGACGATGGAATTATACAATGCCATGCTTAAAAAGGCTTAGGGAATGATGGAAACAGGTCTGCGACGTAGAGGAAATGGAGGCAAGTTGCAAGGGCAAAAGGTCTGGAGTGTGGGAAATATCAAGTGACAATGGAATAATACAAAACCATGCTTAAAAAGGCTTAGGGAGTGATGGAAACAGGCCCACGACGTAGAGTAAGTGGAGGGAAGTTGCAAGGGCAAAAGGTCTGGAGTGTGGGAAATATAAAGTGACTATGGAAATATACAACACCATGCTTAAAAAGGCTTGAGGAATGATGGAAACAGGTCCACGACGTAGAGGAAGTGGAGGCAAGTTGCAAGGGCAAAAGGTCTGGAGTGTGGGAAATATCAAGTGACTATGGAAATATACAACACCATGCTTAAAAAGGCTTGAGGAATGATGGAAACAGGTCCACGACGTAGAGGAAGTGGAGGGAAGTTGCAAGGACAAAAGGTCTGGAGTGTGGGACATGTCAAGTGACGATGGAATTATACAACGCCATGCTTAAAAAGGCTTAGGGAATGATGGAAACAGGTCCGCGAAGTAGAGGAAGTGGAGGCAAGTTGCAAGGGCAAAAGGTCTGGAGTGTGGGAAATATCAAGTGACAATGGAATAATACAAAACCATGCTTAAAAAGGCTTAGGGAGTGGTGGAAACAGGCCCACGACGTAGAGGAAGTGGAGAGAAGTTGCAAGGACAAAAGGTCTGGAGTGTGGGACATGTCAAGTGACGATGGAATTATACAAGGCCATGCTTAAAAAGGCTTAGGGAATGATGGAAACAGGTCCGCGACGTAGAGGAAATGGAGGCAAGTTGCAAGGGCAAAAGGTCTGGAGTGTGGGAAATGTCAAGTAACTATAGAATAATACAAAGCCATGCTTAAAAAGTCTTAGGGAATGATGGAAACAGGTCCACGACGTAGAGGAAGTGGAGGCAAGTTGGAGGGTGGGAAATGTCAAGTGAATATGGAATTATGCAAAGCCATGCTTCAAAAGTCTTAGGGAATGATTAATAATTAAATTAATTTAATTAATAATTAAATTGAATCTAAATTATTGCATACAATTATTATCTGGACAGAGGTGGCAGTGCCATCGTGCGCGCAGAATGCTTCTATTGGGAATTTTTCCTTCCTACTTGGACGTCCTACAACCTTATTTACGATGTGCCGCAATTTTCTGGAGTCTCCGTCTGCATCTTCGATTTTATTTTTTTTTTTTAACTGTACTTGGCTTGTTTAATGACTTGAGAATATTCCTATATCCTGTCCGTGCTGTATGAAACTGACCTGTGCTGTATGAACTTGGTCAAACTACAGCACAGACAGTAGAAGGACAAGGATATAGGTTACATGAGCCTGATAATAGATAAGGAACTCTTACACTATAGCTGTCTCCCGGCATGTCTCTGAATTTTACTTTATAAGGAATAAGGATGTAGGTTTGAAATACCTTTAAACATTAAATCAAGAGGACAAATTGTATCAACTGTTGAGAATTTAATTGAAAATACTGTAAGACTGAAAATATGATTTTCTGGGTGAAGAAAGTTGTCTAAATTTGAGATTTCAAAGTCCCATAACTTTCGAACGCCTCAACGCATCAGTATGGGAATAAGTATGCAATGTATATGATTTAAATCTCTACAATATCTGACCAAAAAAACAGTATGTCATCATGACTCATATCATGGTTGTATGTTGTATGTATAGTGTCCTATGGTCTGGCAGAGGCCTGACGTCACATGGAACTGTCACTGTAGGTGGTCTTTAGCTCTTTCCTGCTTTAAAACTCTCAATTCTTGGGTAAACTATAGGTTTTTTTTCTTATTACCTTGCTCCAACTAGTACTCTTTTGATGGTATGAGGTTTTAAAAAGTTTATAATTATTAATTAGAATATTATTCACGCCTGAATATTTATTATTTTCTGTTCAGTTGTGGCTCAGTAGTTGCGATGCTAACACCATGGCAAAAGAAGGTTTTAGCCATGTACCTAGTATGGAGGCGAAGAAAAAGAAATAATAATAGCTGATTTGGGTTCACACAATACTTAATAATCGGCACGAGTTTGGGGCATCCAGGGTGTTATTACTCCCATAGCCCTACGCCGGAAACTAGCTATTACAGCATGGCAGTTCATGAGATATTATTTAATTGTAATAAAAAAAATATTACTCTTTCAGTTCTGGGTAAAATGCAGAGCAATGCTAAAGTGGTACGTCAACTTCGTATTACGTTGTCATGAAATAACAACTTAAAATTTAATGATTGACAAACCCTTTCCTAAAATTGACCAACGTTAAAATGTAATTACAATGCATAAGTAACAATATCGAATACATAATACTGGGGTTATTAAAGTGTACAGCTGGCTAATCATTCAAATAGACTTAATTTTAGTTGTAAAAGGTGTTAAAAAATTAGATTTCCCTTGTTAATTATAATGAATTGTTAATGTTGATTTATTATAAGTGAACAAGGAACACAAAAGGATATACAAGACAAAAGACCCTAATATATGGCATAAAAACACAAACAAGACATTGCAGTAGTGTACAGTGTGTGATAGTGGTACGCCTACAATAACAATTGTTTTTATTAAAGTAAGATTTTTTTATGATTTTCTAAATATTAAACATTGTTAATTACTAACATTGGCATAAATATCAAACAAACTTTAAAACACTCATTTAAACTTTATGTTGACTTACAGGGTCGGCTACTCAAACATCTTTATTTTTTACAGTTGTTACAAACTGCATATTAGCGTCAAAACAATTATCTTATTAGAATATTTAATCACTAGGACCTCAAGTGACTCTTTTTGACCCGAGGTCAAGTTTTACGACCTAGGCAAAGCCGAGGTCGGTAAATGAGCGAGAGTTGAAAATTGCCCGTGTGGTGAACTATATTTTTCGTCATATGCATCATTAATTAACAAACTAAACTAGAAAACGAATAAGGTTTTGTGTATAGATAACCTATCAAAATGAGCTTGTTTTCAATTCTGCTATAGCAAATAAGCAGCTGTTTAGCAATGGATTCAATCATTTCATCTATTACGATTGGTACATTATACCATACAAGTAAACTCCTCATATCTATATATTAATTACGTTATTACGTAAGCCGCGGTCTTTACCTCAAAATTGTGGGTGACTGGGAAGTCGTAGAAGGACGGGAGAGGGCTCAAATTAAAGGACTCGATCCCGTGATGGCGGGAAAAATAGTTAATTTCCCCAAATTTCAACACAAAATTATATATAACGTAACATTGTCTCCATAAGAATAGCATTAGAAACCACACACAGCTGATTTTTGTTTACTTTAATGTACGGTAGTTGATCACAAATAAAATTAGAGTTTTGTCTGTACACTGTTCAGAATTATTTATTTTCGGTTATTTTTGCGTTTATACATTAAAAAGCTTTTAGTGTTTTATCTCAATTTCTGTCTGTCTGTCACGGCCCAGAAGGTATTTTACGTAGTGTTTGCATGTAAAGATGAACGAGAGGTCTTCTCCTGAAATACGAATACGAAATACGATAGACATTAAAATAGTCTTTTTGTATTGACTGAATTGGCGAGAGTGTATTTAGCCAAATATGCATCGCTACTTATGAAATAACCTGACACCTCGAGCAAGCTTGGTCTCCTGATACTTGTGTTTTAATCAAACATTGTCACATTTTACATTACTAAACAGAAACAAATGACCTTGTCAGATAATGAACATCAACATCAAGTGAAGACAACACAAAATCACTATTTACAACTTAATTATCTTTGTTGTCCCATCTTATTTTTTACAGTCATGTTACATTTAATTTATAATTTATGTCATATCGTACTGTATAAGTTTTGCGTTATCTGTCTGGATTCCGAAACGTTAGTTCATGCTACCAAAATTTTAACACATTTAAATTAAAATTTTTTTAGCAAACCGTCATAAAATACTTACGCTTGACATTGTTTACGTTGCGATGCTTATTTTACCTGTACTCTAATTAAAATTTAATTAGAGATTAGATTTTAATAATATTAAATGTCATAATTAAATTCTGTACTTTAAAATCTATTGATTGGGCCCAATGTTTTTAAAAGCCATCTGTTTCGAATATGGGTAAGTTTAGTAGTGTTGTGTGTTGCCTTTGTGGATATTATGATTTAGTGTCCCGAAAAGGGCGGCAACAATGTGATCAAACTAAACAGCCGCACATTGGGGCTGTAAACTAGAAAGTGCCTCTTCCTAGAAATGCCTAACAAACAAGGAAACTCCTAGTCTTCAGAACCAGTCCCATCCCCTACTGGAACTCAAACGGCATAGGCGGGGTTTTTATTTTATTTTATTTTATTTTATTTTTTTTTGTAGTTGTTTTATGGACGATTTTATCATTCTAGTATTCTTATGACCTTACCATCTTGTCGCATTATAGTTTTGTTTTAGTTTATTTCGTAGAAAACCCCAAGTAAAATAAAGTTGTATATACAGTACAGTATAACAATTTGTAAACCAGTTTTACACAAATTCTGGAACTGTTCCAGTGTTATAGTGTGATTAGTCTCTATTCGTTATATTGTTTTATGTCAACTTTTTGGAGGGAGTTTTTTTAGAATAATCATAGAAAAACCAATCCAAAAATATATATATAAATATGTATATGTATATTTATGTATAAATATATATATATCTATATATATATATACATTTGAACGGATGGTGTTTTTGGTCTCTAGGGACCTCAAAACGAAAAAGTAAATCGGTCCTGGGTCCAGGTCTTACCATGAGTACTACGGTAATAGCTTATTCCCTATAGGGGAAATTCGCTAAAATGATATTAATTGCGTTAGTTGCCAAATATAGTTGATCATTCAATGAATAAAATATTTCCCATACTGTACGTAATCGGAGTTTTTATTAATATGTTAATCTGGTATCTCTTCCTTTGAAAGAACCTTTAAATAGTATTAAAATAGTATTGGTGGGAGAAATTAATTGGTTGTGGGGTTACTGTTAAAACTGGAATTCCTTGACATGGGGGATGTCAGTTAATTGTCTCAGCCTTATCAATTTCATAAAGATGTCAATATAATCTCTCTACGGAATGTTAGGTGTAGTGGAATATACTTGAAGTGAAGTTAGCTTTTATTCTTGAACTGTTAGGGGTCTCCTCATTTATATGGGTGTGTGGCTTCATTGGCAACAAATAATGGAAATTACATAGAAATTTGGCATTTCCAAAAAGCAAAAAAATAAATTGGCTGTTACGTAATTTATTGACGTTTACATGCATTGTTAATCAACGTATCTTATAAAGGATGATGTGATCTAGTTTAAAAGGAATATGACCTTTCTGTTATGACAGTAGCTGCTTAAATAGTATTTACTAATTGGGCCATTTTTACAGCCAAAATGTCGTGTTATTTTCAATAATGTTACCAACCAGTGAGCCACGGTCCGTAATATAGGCCACTGCAAATAATTTGTTAAGACAGGTACCATTTTTAGGCAAGGTTTTTGTCTTTGGATGTTATTAGACACGGTAAGAGTACAATAAAGTTCTTCTCTGTAGATGAATTATCTGTTGGAGAAATATTAGCCGAATTATAATGTCACAATGCGAGTTTGAGTATTTTGTAACTATATAGGTAAGTTACATAGATTTTTTAGGCTGTTGCTCAGTGCACTTTAATAATATACATTTTAGAGATAAATTAAATGGTTTTTGTTGCTGAGTAGCGCTAGTAAACATGCACAACCCTTTTCGTCTAATAACATTCAATGGCTCTCAAAGAGTTCAAGTTCTTATTTGTATACGTATCTATATTATGTTTTCACTAAGCTGAATGAATACGTAACCTCTCTGAAAAGTCTGTAGTATATTGCAGTTTTCCAGCTTAATGACTTTCTAAATCATGCACATATTTCTACATAAATATTGTAAAATGTTTATCCAGTTGCTGTAAACTACTATTAATTTAACAAAATATGGACACGGCTCGAATGGGTACCGTGCCCTTCTGCACTTGTAGTATTTAGAACCTAGTGTCCCTTAATTGTTAGTCCCTAGTATTAACCACAATTATGGTTCAATTCGATTCGTTACAAATCATTCAATTAAAATGCAATTAAAAACTACTTTCGGCCAGAAATTTGGTTGGAATGTGGAATATTTTAGCTATTGTATAAAATTATAGGTTAACTAGTGTACATGTTGCTCGAAATCGAGCAATTGCAAAGAAGTACAGGAGTTACATATAAACAAATGACTTGTTAAAAAACTAATAACAGTCATAATTTCCGATGATTTTAAAAGAGTCAACTAAAAGATTATTAACTAATGGAAATACTCACAATTTACATAACAGTCCTATTCCAGTTTAAAGGGTTATTTTTTAACTATCAAACTGCCCATGGACGGGAAATGGTAAGCTTACAATTTAAGTCAACATAAAAAGTCTGTCAGCTTTTATAATGTACTGTACCTAAGTTATTTAGCCAATTTGTAGACAATAAGGTGTAGGCTACTTTAAACTCTACAGAACTCTCATGCTTCCATGGGGAGCAATTAATTATTAATATTTAATTCCTGACAACAGCTGGAGTTTCAAAACAATGTTTGTTTCCCATGTTAATCTTATGGAGAAATACGAAACTTTAAAGGGTCCCAGGGCCTCACTCTCTAATTATTTACCTAAAAAGAAAGTTTCCTGCACAACTTCACGTTACGCTCTTTCCAATGACACCAAAAACATGTCAATCGGTTCAGTAGTTTCGGATGAGTAATTGTCACAAAAATCCTGCTTGCGTATTAAATAAGTATATATATAGATATAGATAGATGTGACTGTGGACCCAATTTTGTACTAAACACACGCTGTTGTTTGATCTCGAGTAGCCGACCCAGTGTTAGCATCAAGAGGCCAAAAACTAGGAACGTAGCGCCAGCCACGTCCCTTTCACTTTCAGCAATTTTACAACCCTCGCCAACCCTACACATCCAAAGACAGAGAGAGAGAGAGAGAGAGGGAGACAGTAAAACAGCTGTCGAAGTCGATCGGGTCGACCTAGCCTCGGTCGTCAACTCGCTTTCTTTTTCTTCGCCTACAAGCGTTTGAATAGGGGCGCGGGAAAACTACTTGTGTGCTGCGGCACGCGTAATACCGGAAAAGGCCTTCGGGTAGTTCTAGAGCGCCGCCAGAATTGGGTCGCTGGAGTCGCGTTTTAGTTGCCACTTTACTATTGAAGACTCTTAAGTGGAAAAAGAGTTTATGACGAAATACACCCCCACCGCAACAAACCTGCAGACTAAGCAAATTTCTATTTGCCTGATTGGATTTACACTAAAATGACTTCTTGAAAATATCACAGTTATTCCATATTTAAATAGAATAAGTTTAACAAGTACTTAGGTTTGCTGCAACAGGGAGGGTAAAAGTGTGTTTTTTTGTGTAAAATAATAACATTTTATAAATAAATAAATGAGTTTTTTCTAATTTGATGCAAATATTTTCATAAACAAGAAAACTACTACAGTTTACTTATTCCCTGGTGTGAGTGAGGGTATACATTCAACTCTAGAAAATACGCTGGTCAACGAACGACAAAGAGCCGCCGATGTCTAGAGTTTCCTTGGATGGGTGGCTGACCGACCGGTGGTCATAGGGTGACGACACAAAGGGGGTGGTAGGCGGGTATCCGTGTCGGCCAGTGAGTCAGTGTTACCGGTGTTACTTCAAAGATGAATTATTGCCCTCGGGGAATCCCGAGGTAGGCGCGGCGCCGCCAGCTCGACACTTGTTTCGGTCACTGGTCTTGGTTGATTGTTTCGTTTTCGTTTTACTATCTTTTGATACTTTTACATAAACGATATAGCCATGATATATTACTAATGAAAATTCAATAAGTACATTGCACACTAGGATAGTTCATGTAAACAGTTGTTACTTAAATAGTTTGGAACTCTGGCCACGTCTATATTCTTCATTAGAGTGAACTTAACTGCAGGCTATTCAATAGACTGTGAAAAAAAACTGTGAATGATTTTATGTACTTGGGGTTTGATATTTTTTTTATTATTATAGCAAAAACTGCCAATCTTTGTCATCCGCGTCATAATTCTTGAGCTAACTACTTCTGCAATGATATACCTTACGTCACAAAACTGTATTAACCCTAGATCCAGTACCTCTGCTCCAACTAGTATTATAACATTGCCGTCCAGGAATCTTTGAACATATAGTTTGACAATAAGTGCATGGATAGTACAGCCGTTTCAACAAGGATTTATTTACTATATGTTCTTAAAACTGAAATTAATTAGAAAACTATTAAAATAAATTAAATTAATTAATTTGATGTGAATTTAGCTTTAGTTAACAACACTCATACAAGTTCATAAACATAAACCAAATATTTTTTTTTTACTAGAAACGATTTGCAGGGTCGTCCAGATGAACTTGGAAATAGTACCATAGATAAAAGGAGTAGACATACTCTGTCATACATACATGTCTATACTCCTTTTATCCTTATATTAGTTCATTAGAAAATCTGAATATACAGTAGTGCCGTGCATTTGAAGTACTTACTCAGAACACAGACTTACTTGAGGACAGTTACACAATAAAACGCAAAGATCTACGGAAGTAAAGACTACATTATTTAGTAAAAAAAAGAACAAGGATGCGTCAGTTAGGGCCAGTTAGACAATTGAAGTACACAGAATTGAATCACCATAGTATTGTCCATGCAACAACGTGAGAGGATAAAACATGTACTTCTTCAATTATAATTACATGTTTCTGTGTAAAACCGAAGACGTCTACAGACTTTACTAAGAAAAACTTCTCCCCGGTAACACAGGCAATGGGAATTCCTTCTAGACAAGGTTTTCAATAGGCCTACAACAAAATCATAAAACAAAAGATGTTTCTCAGGCTAAGTAGCACACTGTGCACTTCAGCAAATAAATAGTTTACCGAGATAACTATTGCTTACCAAGACAGCAGTGTCATTTAAGGAGAAATAGTACAAACTAATGTCACCAAAAGTCTAAATTCATTCTTTATTTTATTTTTTTAAGAGAGGGAAAAATAGACAACAAAGCTTTAAATAACCGGTATTATCAATTTGTATTCATCTTTCAATTGAATAAATGTAACGGTAGTTACCTCACCACTGTTCACAATATTTGACCCTCCTATTACATAAATATGTTAGTTAATTTAATATACAAACTCGTGTACATGTTGCTCAAATTCGAGCAATTTCAAAGTATTACAGAATTTATTTCAAAACGAAAAAAAGTAATATTCAATGAGTTTAAAAGAGTCAACTCAAAGATCACCAGTGTTTAACTGCTGGAGATACTCACGATGTATATACAGTAATCAACATTTCCTGTAAATATTTTATCATATTTCATAAATTGGTATTGCATTTTAATGTTTCTACAAATGTTTCCTGACTTATAGCTGCATAAGGTTGTCCATGTTTATCTTATTTATTGATAAACCTATGCATGGCACCACCCTTGTCGCCAGCAGTAAGTTTACAAATTTCAGTAATTTTTTAATAAAGATAAACACTTTTTTGATCATATTAAGGACTTCCTGTTGTCTGTAACAATTTTATTTGTTCAATCGGCGTATTTTTTATTTATTTAGTTAAATAAAACATTTATTTCATTGAAGTAAACTAATATAGGCCTATTTATATTCACTGTACTGTGTATAACAAAATATCGATTGAGAAACAAACAATTACACGTAATAAAAACCTCACTAGTCCGCTGCATTGTGATAGCTGAAAATCGTCGGAATGAAAACCGCCGCTACAAGATACAGAAGTTGGTACGCCTGCAGGGCCCTCCACAGCTGCGCGCGCCGCTAGCACTGCCGCTCAACACATCCCCACCTAAAAGACGAGCAAGTGGTAAGTCGGTCGGGAGGATTGACGACAAGTTGGTTTCTCGTGTATAATAATTTAGATTTACAGGCCGGTCAACTGGACTGACGATGAAATAACTTGTCGACGTACTGGTTTTCAGTAATTATCTATTTAATTAAAAAAGACGGTCTAGTGGCAAGACGACCAAGTATCTTGTCGGTCAACTGGTGGCCCCCCTATTGGAATATGTTTTATTTGTGAACAAATTGAAATTATACACGATAGTTGTGATTTGTCATCTCTCGCTGAAAAAGGAATTGAAGCAATACCAGTTAGGCAAGGAAAATAATTGAATTCCATGTAATTTTTGGTAAAAAATTCATAAAAAATTTAGAGCGCAGTTTATTGACTTAAAGTCTTCATTCAGAAAGCGGGAGGATCAGTTGTTCCCATTCGACACGTTTTAGTGAAACCTATTTTGACATCAATAGTTATTTGTGCAACTAGTGAGCAAAGTGAGCAATTAACTCACTCGAGAGAAATTCTCACATAAATTCTTATTGAGAGTAAATTCTTACTCACGAGGAATGGTTTCTCGAGTGAGGCAATTGCACTTTGCACTCGAGTTGCACATTATATTTTTCCTACAGTTACCATAAAACAAATAAATTGGGAAAGAAACGTAACATATTTTAACACAGAAGTGAACTTTTAATATGACATTTAATGATTCAACAGCTGACCAGCTGATTTGCAGCCAGTGCTGCCAACGTATTTCGCGCGCATACGATCTTGTCTGCATGTTACGCGCTCACTATTTCGTGCCATCACGTTGTAAATCTGGAGTGAGTGAGACAAAGTAATTAGAGTGAGACAATGTTAACATTGTCTCACTGATGAGCGAATTGGTCACTTTGCTTTCTCAAATCAGTGAGAGGGTTGTGTCCCGATTGCGAACAGTCCAGATTGCGAACAAGGGTAAAATCGTCCAGACTGCGAACACCTCAAAAATGCTGTGGACTACCGGAACATGAGTCGTCCAGACAGCGAACAAATATTTTGGAATCTGTTAAGATGGTTTAGTCGCTAGGGTTGAACGTGAGTTTTAATTGCTTGTTTTTGATGTTTTTAGGTAATGATTGAATTGGAATGTGATTGAATGATTGATGTTGTAATGTGTAATGCATATAGGCTACATGTTATTTAGGATGTAGATGTATGTAAGTATTGTATTTGTTTTAGTTGATATTTAAATTGTTCGTTGACGATGTATTTTTTGAGGTAATGATTGAGTTTGGAAAGTGATATTGGCAAATGCATGTTATTTCGGCTAATTATGTTAAACTATAGTCAGTATCTCTTATATTAATACGTCAGGGCTGTTCTTTGTGAACAAAACTCCTCCGTTATTTCTGGGCCGATTTTAACGTTTGAGGTGTCAAATAATTCGTCTCAATTTGTACATAAAGGTTTAAGAATTTAAAAACCCTTACTCTTTAAGGGCATGAGACGCTCTCAAGGGTCGCATTTTCCCCATAAGAATTACATTGAAAACAAATTTAAAAACAAAAAAAAAACTATATATAAAAAGAAACTCACCAGCTTTTTGGGAGTAAATATTGATGTTTGTAATAATTAAGAGGTTATAGACAAATCTAAACTCAATCAGGTTTGTTGGAAGAACAGACATATTGAAAACAGGTGGAGGAGACAATTGATAGGAAATCTTATACGTATGAGAAGAGTAGAGGTGAGGCCTGGTGTCTCACAGTAAGGGATCCAGGTAAACAATCATAGAAAACACTAAAAAATAAGGCCGGGTCCAAAAAAATGCTAAAATAAACGAAGTGTTTATTATTACAAAGCGCTATTTAATAGCGTGAGTATTTCAATTAGTTACAATCATAAGCATTTAGTTGGGTTTTTTAAACTGATCAAAAATTATGACTGTTATTACTGTAGTTTTAAAATAACTTCTGTATAATACCGGTACTTGACAGTTGCATGATTTCGAGCATCAGGTACCCTAGTTCATATGAAATTATTGTTTTATTTCTTTTACTCTGAGATTGTTTAGTTATTGTTGTTGCTTGTTCAAGTCAAACACATTATAATTAATTTTAAATAAACAGCCACGTTAAATACCTATTATCAGAACGAATTTGTGAGTCTGGAAGAATCTGTCTGTTAATATACAAGCGGCTTTACGTAAAATTATACTACGTCTCATAAAGATATGTCTTCAAGAACATTCATCCTCTCCATTATGTATATTACCAGTCTTAAGTTGTGATTTAGGCTAAATCATTCTGTTAAGGGTTTTTATGAAAGGGTTGAAAACCCCGACCACTCAAAATGTGTTCGCAATCAGGAATCCTCCCCACCCCTCGGACGACCCCCTCCACCTCGTAGACCCAAACATGTTCGCAGTCTGGACTGTTCGCAATCAGGACTGTTCGCAATCAGGAGGACACCAGTGAGAGAACATGTACATTGTTAGGTAACTGTAGGGAAAAGTAATTTTTTTGTGCACAGCTGAATTTAGCCTAAAATATAAACAGAGGAATAAAACGAATGGTTTGAAGCTCGGACGCTAAACTTAAGAACATCAGAAAAGTGCAACGAACGTAAAGATGAATGGGCTGTCAAAGTCAAAATACGGCTTCTAAATGTGAATAATTTCCTGCTATGAAAGCATGTTATCACAAACAATGTTTAGTAAAATTTCGAAATGGAAAATCTATACCACAACAATTTAGTGGCATTCCTAAAGCTCTGCCAGGTCGCCCATTCTGCTGCTGCACATAGAGGTACAAGTATGCCTGATCACAATCCACATCTGAGCATTTCATTCAATATGCTGCTGACAATATTGGCCACAATATAATTACACTGTATGTTAATGGAACTTTCCATGGCATGGGTATTATAGCTAGCATAGCATAGGTTCCAGCAGGGGCATTTTCTGAGGTTTTCAAGAAACGTAATGTTTCTTATGAAGAGAGCTTAAGGACGTGGAAGATTTCCATTGCAGTGTATCCTTCTCAGGCTAGTGGAATGCGGTTTCTGAAGTTAATAAAAGAAATCCACTATTATGACCCTACAAAAAATCTGGATATATTGTGGAGCATGTCACAACTTTTAAAACTAAAGATGTCAAATGCACCAGCACCAGACAACTTGATGATGTTTGTGAAATGCTCAATGTTCTACCCCGCAATGCGTTTGTAGAAGGCAAGGAATGTTATGTTACGTATAAGTGCTTGATCTGATTATCTAGGCATAAGCTTCTGCAATTCTGCAAGTGTCAATTTTGATGAGGATTGACTATATTGACCAATACCACATTGTGCAAGACTGTTTTGTAAGTGATATAGGTTTTATAAATAAAACACTTATTATTCTAATTATTTTGTAATAAATTTTATAAAGTTTAAAGTCGTGTTGTTGTATACATATCGTTTAATGTATGAGGTAATTGATCTAAATATGTGTTTAGTCATGAAAAATAAATAATTTCCATGGTAATCATGAAAATAAATAAATTAGAATAAGAATTAACACTAAACTTTTATGGCCAATGGGGTGGAGCCCCAAGACATCGGATTTTCGAAACATGATTAGTCTTTTTGTGTTGTCCAGATTACTACCTACTCTTATGAAAAGTTTCAGCCCAAATGGTTCTCGAATTTTGCGTTCTTACTGAAAATATACCATTGCCCACAAAATCTCGTCAGTGATAGTATTAAACTACTAGCAGAGTACCCGTCCTTCGTGGGGGTTGGCAAATAAGTACATAAAATGCTTATTGCAGTTATACTCGATCTTTGCGTTTGCAATGTGACAAGACACGGTTTGAGAAAATTTGCTCCCTCAAATTTACGGTATGCGATAGTATTACACATCTACCATAGCCACAATGCTCTACCTCTTCACCTACACAATAGAGAAAAGTAGATTATTAAAAATTCGCAAAATATCACAAATTATTCATGAAATTAAAAACATAAACATAACTGTAAACAATCCTACTTTTACAGTTTTTATTTGCATCACAGGTTTTTGTTGCTGCTTAGTTCAAATTAGCTGTTTTCATAAAATTCACTGAAATTGAATTAAAAACATCACTACTGAACATGAAAGTAAACTAGAAACATGTTGAAATATTAACAACAACAATAAGAACTCTCAGCTGGTACAAAACAATCATTGTTGCCAACTTAAAATCTATAACTCAAAATTTCTCTGAATAACAATAAACTATTAAAATTGTTTGACTACATTATTTTCTTGTAAGAATGTAAGGACTTTAACTTATTATATACCAAAAGTTGCGCATTTAAATTATTTAAAATTTACTCATTTACTTATCTAAGCTACCTGTAATAGTTTAGGACTTATTGGCTAAAAACATAAATATTTACGGTAGCCATTTTGAAAAACCTTTCATAGACGGCCAACGCACTTCCGTAGAGTGGTAGACTTTTCACCATCGTTTTTTTTAGCCATTTTTACATAAGAATCCATTTTCAGAAATTATATTAAAATTACTTCTAGGTACAGGTAATTTTTAAGCTATTTTTACTAGTCTATAAATGAAATGAAATTTCTTTGTGCCGATGTCACCACTGAGCTATAATTAATAATATCGATAATGACTATCATGTGAACTAAGCTGCATTCTTTAGGTACAAAATTGACATAAGACAATTTTAAGCTGTGCTTATGATATTTTGAAAGAATTTCAATGGGTTTTTCGTTATTTCAAGAACTTTCCATCCATAAATCTTTAAGGTTAAGGAATATGAGGTGGCCAAAGAGCAGTGGATAAAATTATTTCCTCCTTATTCCCTGCACTTATATGGATGTGTCTTTGGCGAGTTAATGGCCAAAGCAGGGTATTTACTCAGGGGAGGTATAGAAGAGGCTACGATGACAGCTGAGATCTTCTTATTAGCTGAGGGAACGCCATTACCGTAACAAAACGTTCAACAGCCATCGACCTCGGTGGTCTATTGGTTAGCGTGCCGGGCTGATATACTGTAGGTCCCGGGTTCGAATCCCGCTGGTAGCGTTAACTTTTTGTCCAAGATTTTTTATCATCAGCAAGTTTGGTTGGTTTGGTTTGGTTATTACAGTTTAATTTTATTATTAAGTCATTATAAAATTTTAATTGAGCAATTTCTAGTTTTATTTAATAAACAGAATTATTTTTCCGATTACTAAACTTTTGTTATATTATTTCTTTATCAGCAAGTTTGGTTAGTTCGGTTAGGTTATGATAGTTTAATTTTATAATTAAAAATAGTAAAATTGAATTTGAGGCATTTATAATTTTATTTTATGAAGAGACTTATTTTTGCGATTAGTAAACCTTCATTGCCAAAGTGCTCTCTACTACAGCGCTGTTCGCGGAGGAATTTTGAACTAAATGCCTCATTTGTACCTCCCCTAAGTCAGACCCTGTTCGACGGAAACAGACCCTGATGTAGGGGTCAGCGTACGACCTTCTAGTCGAAGGGGGAGGTGCAGATGTCGCGCATGCGCAAAAGCTGTCACTGTTGTTATTTTCAAAGTAGCAGTAGCAGTTTTGAGAACCTATTGCGTTACTTCCCGTTCCCGGTCACTACACCTTGTAACGTTGTAACCGTTAACGGAGTTGCCACGCATACTCACTCAGTTTGACAGATATTTTGGGTTGTTTGTTTTGTTTCCTTTCACAACCTCGAACTTCGAGTTAAAGTTTGCACTAACTTAGGTCTAAGTAACTTAGACCAAGGATGAGTTATGTTAACTTTGATTAATTTTTAAATATGGAATGTAAAACCTGTAATAACCTATTTTCTTCGGCGTATTCACTAAAAAGACACCAAAGAAATGTGCACAGTGGTACTAACAAAAGACTTACCTCGTCCAAGTTGTTATGACCCGAGAAAGAATGCAATCAACAATTTCTCTGGTGGTACAAAAACCTTAGAAATCATATTCTACAAACTCACAATATCAACATCTCACTTGAAGCTGAAGAGTTTGTTTTTCAAACTGACGAATAAAAGGTATTTCCAGGACTTAGCACAGTGTTGGGACATCGAAACATCAGTAACGTCGATAGTATCGATCGCCCTTTAAACATCGATGTCAAAAGAATATCAAAGTCAAAATATCGATAGATATTGGAGAAAAACATCGAGGTTTAGTAAAACAATAAAATGATGGTAAAAAATAAATATCTGAGTTAATATACTAATTTATGGGCTACTAAAAAAAATATTGGAGTGAAATATTGATAGTAGTAATATCGGAGTAAAATATCGATACTAAAAATAAATATGTGTACTAAGCTAAAAAGGGTGTAAAAGTGTATACCAACACATCCTATAGTAATATAGGCATAAACGAAAATAATAATAAAATCCACCACTAAATGGTTAGCAATACAATTCTAGCCTAGCCCTAGAAAGAGACCTATGCTTCACGGCTTTAGTCACCACACAGTGCCGTGCCAGTGGACTGCTAAACTGTGCAAATAACAGTGACAGCATAGCAGTGCTTGTGCGCATGCGCGACATCTGCACCTCCCCCTTCGACTAGAAGGTCGTGTCAGCGTCCCAGTGCCACCGCTTAATGTATCTTGCACTGTAGGCTAGATTAGATTACATGTTTTGTAGACCGAGAACAAGGTGCGTATCGTAAGGCAAAGATGGCCGGAATTATGAGTGTTCATTAAATTAATGATATGATAGCTTATTTGTTACAGTGACTGAGATCAGCTAGTTATTAGCCAGGACCATTCATAAAGTTCTGATAAAGGATAACTGGGTCCAGTTAAGAACCACAAAAAGCTAGTATATAGTGTTCTTATAGGACTGAATCGCTGACCCTCTGGTTAACAGGAGGGCAAATACTCATACTCAGCAATCCAAGTTGTCATTAGTTATTTGTGGAAATCAAACCCAAAGCATCGAGAACAGGAGTGCTCTTAAACCACTTGTTAAGACTTGCTCCATTATTCATTAATCCTTTATCAAGTTTTGATATAGTTATCCGATTTGTTTAAATAGTTTTGAATCAATGTTTTCCGTTTGAGCGAATTTCCCTATAGGGAAGTAGCTATTGCCGTAGGTGGCACGGTAAGACCTAGGCCCGGGAACGATTTACTTTTTCATTTTGATGTCACCATAGAGGACAAGAACACCATTCGTTCGAATTTGTGTGACATATATTCATATATGTCTCCAGTAGCGCGATAACTCGAGCAAAAATCATCCGATTTTGATTAGATTTAATACAAACGTGTAAGCGTACGTTTATTCGAACGAGTTTGCGAACCAGCATGATCGGGGGAACAGGGGTTTATGGGGTAAAAAATTGTTTACAGTTAAGTTTGTGTTGTTAATTTATAAATAATGTTTTGATATTGTGTGGATATTCGATAATTTACTTTTTTATTGTTTAGGTATAGTGGTAGAACATAATTGCTATAGTATAGGTATATGTGTTATACTATAGCTTCCGTAAATTAAAAGAACCAAATTTTCTCAAACTGTGTCCTCTTCCATTGCAAACACAAAGCACGAGTAACTGCAATAAGCACTTTATACTTATACGCAACCCCCGTATGAAGGACGGGTATTCTGCTAGTAGGGAATAAATGTGATATTTTTTAGGAGACATTTTAGTGTAAATCCAATCAGGCAAATAGAAATTCGCTTAGTCTGCTGGTTTGCTGCGGCGGGGGTATTAGTTTCCTTATAGGTACTCGTTAAACCTGATGTTATTTAAAAATATTTGGAAATTCGCTTAGTCGACAGTTTTGTTTCTGCGGGGGTATTTATTTAATGCCAATAAGAATTAATAAATTGTATAAAATAACATTGGCATAAAAAGGTTGCAAATATGTTACACAGTATATGCCACTGGATTATGCATCAACTTTATTTGGAAACTTACTAATTCTATTATTTATATAACATATAACAATGTAACAGTTATAGTGATTTGACGGCTACGATGGCTAATTTTTTAAAGCCGTAGCCTATAATATAATACATTTCTTTATTTGTTTATAAAGAATCAAGACATAACATAAACTAAACTCTTACCTTCTGACTCAGGAGTCTATTGACATGTTTAATCTATACGCTATTACTTCCCTAGCAACGTTCAACAGATTAGGCCCCTTCCTGTCGCCAACGCTGCCTGGTACCATAGATAAAGCGTTCACTATAGTCTATGCTGGTACTTTCGGTGCTACAATGAGATCGATACAAAACTCACAGCGAGAGGTGTTTGGCCAAAGCCCAGCGGTCCCACCACCACCCCTGGTTTAAGTCAGAGTTTTATTCACCAGGCCGCTTTCCTGAAAAATCTTCAGATTTCTCTTCCTGCTGTCAGCTTCAATCTTTGTCCTTCAAGGCACATTCTGTGCCCAACCAAAACCTCTCCCCTCACCTAGTACCCTCTGTACTAGGATCATAGGATTTTTTTCAATCTTCTTAATTTATTTCATCTTTCCTAATATTTGTCCTTTTCACATTCCAGCCTGTCTTCCTGCATTTTTAAAATTCATGCCTTTTCTTTCCTATCCTTCGGCACATTCTGGCAAACTCCAGCGCAGATTCTTTAGTATCTCAAGAAGTTGATCTTCTCCCAAGCCCATGTCTTTTGTCGGAGGAATCCCCTCATGTCGCTTCTTTCTTCTTCGTATAATGGGCACTTCATCAGTACGTGTTGCGATGTCTCCAGCTCTTCTCAATGAGAGCAAAGATCATCATCGATGAGGTTGAAACTTCCCCTTCCTTTTGTGCTTGACTCCCACCGTCTCTGCCAGTCAACGAGTCTTTCTTCCCTTCGGATCATCAAGGTCTCCTTGATGTCGACACCTTCTTCTTTGTCCCTTATTATTCTCTTAATCCTTTCTTCAACCATCAAGTCAAGCGGGATGACCCTGGCAATCACTCAGTCAGCTTCGTAAAAGAAAAGATCTAAAAAAAACAAATACTGTAATTTAGTATCCGAAAGTGTTTTTGTACGGTGATTGGTTAAGGAGAAAATTCAAAAAATTTTTAATTTAAAATTCTCATGTTATTCTTATGGATAATATTGTAAAATGTTGTAGTTGGCTTGTTTATGGATATATTTTGATCAAAACTTGGCGGATTTATTTGTTTCATACTAAGCTATTGATATTTTAATAAATAAACGGTATCAGCATTCTGACACATACTTTCTCCCATAAGTTTGTCAACAACCTTTATCATGTGTAAGCGGTGAGACGGAAATGGGATTAGTACAATTTTGTTCAGAATTTAAAGGACTACATACTTAATTTTTATCAAAATCGTTCAGGCCATTTTTGTAAAAATCAAATTTTTCCGTTATTTTATGGGGTTTTTTATGGGAAAATAACATAATTTACAATAACTTTTGAACCATAATCTTTACAGAAATGGGATTTGTACCATTTTGTTCAGAATATAAAGGACAATAACATACAACATTTTTATGAAAATCGTTCAGGCCGTTTTTGGGAAAATCCTATTTTTCCGTTATTTTATGGAGTTTTATGGGAAAATTCCCATTAAAAATAATTTTTTTTTAAAATGAAAAACTATAAAAACTTTAAGGACTATAACATACTATGTTAAAATAAAACCGTGTTTTTTTCTAAAATCCTATTTTTCGTTATTTTATGGGGGTTTTATGGGAAAATAACATAATTTACCATAACTTTTGAACCGTAATTTTTACAGAAATGGGATTTGTACCATTTTGTTCAGAATTTAAAGGGCTACAACATACTCAACTTTTATCAAAATCGTTCGGGCCATTTTCGAGAAAATCCAATTTTTCCGGTTTTTTTATGGGTTTTTATGGGAAAATCCCCATTAAAAATCAAAGTTTCAAAAAAATGAAAAAAACGCCTGGAGATACCATGGATTAGAACCTACATACCAAATTTCATCGATATCGGACCACAGGTGTAGTCCCTAGCTCTGTACACATCCAGACACACAGACACACAGACACACACACAGACACACACACACACACACTTATCCCAGAGACATCACTTCGAAAACCACTTTTTTGGGTCCAGGGGGGCCAAAACGAATATATCCACTCAAAACTCAAACTCGAAAATTTTGACGAAAACAATACTTTCTCCATATACTATGGTATAGGGGGAGAAAGTAAAAAAAAAAAACACACTTTATTAGTTTCCTTATAGCACCTAACCTAGGTACTCGTTATACAGAGTGTTTCAAAATGAATCAACCTATTTTGAAAAATCATAGCTACTCATCTATGAATCCGATTTGATCGAACATTGTACTGTTGGAAAGAGGAAATTCTCAAGTTTCACGGAAAATATCTAAAAGTCCCATTTTCAAATTTTAACCCCCTCCCCAACAAAAAATCCAAAATGGTAGACATCTGAAAAAGAAAAACACAGTTTTTTTTTAAACGGCTATAGCTAGAATGCGGTAAGAGCTATAGCGAAGATTTGACAGAATTTTCACGGTCAGAAATTAAATTTTCTACAAGACACTCTTAGGCGTTTTCCGAAAATCACACCATTTCACCCCAGAAAAACGCCCTACTTTCAAAAATTTGCATTTGTTTTCAAATTTTTTATTATTTTTCACAACTCTTTTCTACCTTAGTAAATTTGTATTACAAGTTGCACATATGCTGTACATCTAAAGGAGACCATATTGAGCACCTATAAATGGTATGTAAAAAACTTTATGATTTACTCTTTAATATAAAATTAACCTCATGTCCGTATGATTATTAGTTTTCAAATTGTAAACCTACGAAATCGGATGATTCTTTTTGAAACACCCTGTAATAAAGGTTTATTTAATAGATTAATTGAAAATCGATCCTGGCAAATGGAAATTCGCTTAGTCGGCTGGTTTGCTGCAGCGGGGGTATTAATTATATTGAGATAGTTTTTGCATGTATATAGTACACTTGGCGACAGTATTTGGTTAACTGGCTAGTATGCGCTTAGCTTTCGTCGAAAATCAATACGTGACTAAAGTAATGATTCACTATTCTGGAAAGTTCCATGACGTCATTGTGTATTCACTTTTGTGAACCCTGTCGCTTCCTATGCGCTGCTATGAATGCTATGATTGGTCCTTGTCCTTGGATTCTAGAAATCTTCCTCATTCGTCGCCAGGATCGCTTGCTCTCCGGACGTTTCTGCTACGAAGCTCGATTAGACATTTCTTTTGTCCACTTTTAGGTAAGTTCTTATTATTTATCTCTTTATGTTATAGGCCTAATCCTCTAATATACTTATCTTAAGCAAACACATTTTACTAGTGCAACATTTTTTCAGTGCATAAAATAGTCTTGCGTTTCATTATTGCGACATACGTTGCAACCTTGCTGCGTGTTCCATTTTTGGTGTGTAGGCTAAGTCTGTGCGATAGCTGATTTACAAATAAAAAACATAGGCCTAATTGTTTTTGTAATATAATTGTATTGGTAAATTTTAGTTTCACTCTTCGCAATTTCAAAAGGCTTGACAAGTTTTAATGTAGGCTAGAAGGTCCAGCAGTGACGAATAGCCTTGAAGTGAAAGGAAATTGCTGCGCAGTAGGCACTAGTTTCAACATTAGCAGTATACATTTTTCAAGTCTTCGTTATTCTTAGGTTTGATAAAATTGTGCATTATATTGCTTGACCCGATAATCTTTAACTTATTGCTGGGGTCTTTACTTTTGACTAGGCCTACCCAAGTGTCCATAGCCTCGCCTAACTTAAGTTAAAAGGTCTTACCCATATTGTGTCCCCCATTTATTGCGCATTCTCAGGGTTTTATTAAACTGTTTCTCAGAAACTTTAACCCTCCAAGTGTCCATAGTAATGGTATAAATGTCCGCCCATTTATTGTGCAATCACAGGGTTTTATTAAGATGTAGGCTAGGCTATCTTAGAAACTTAAAAACAATGTAAAGTAACTTAAGGTAAACATACCAAATACCGAACACCTGCCAAATACCGAACGCGCTGGGTTTTGTCTCAAATAATAAGCATATGCTTCATCTGATCAACACCTACTTAAAGCAATTCAAAGCAATTAAGATTAAAGCATTCGTTGGCTTTTAATCTGTCTGCAGACAAATGGGTTTGTAGATCGTCATTGGCCACTAGATCCAGTAAGCCGTGATTGGTAATGCTGTACACAGTTTTTGCAAATTTCTAAAATCTCTTGTCTGTTTCCTTAGGAAAGTGGTTGAGATTCTTAGGCTTTAAATAACTATACCGGCCAATTTGTAATAAAGTACAGTTGTTAATATGCAAGTTTAAATATTTTTCTGTCATTTTAAGCCATAATAAAGACCCAGAAACTATTTTAAAATTAATTTTCTAGCCGTTCGGAATTAGGATGGCGAAATGTACACTAAGCCTAAGTTCCGAACGCATGTTCGGAATTAGGCAGCGGTACTTCCTAATTTCGGATCGTTACGTTTTTCATGATATATTTACTGATTTTGAATTATTATTAATTGCAAATACCTATATAAACCATATTAGTTATAAATAAAATCATATATTTGCCAAATTTTATAAAAGTAGAGTACTTTAAAAGAATATTTTTAGCAGAAAATGGTCTTTTTAGGCCCACTGAAGTAGGCTAGTTTTAAACTACCGAGCGTTGTTACATTTTTCGTAGGATAATTTTAGTTATAAATTAATTGTAAGTTAAATGGCTATAAAATACATAATTATAACAAGTTAAAATTATAAATTTTCCAAAAATTACGAAAATGTATACTTTGAAACAATTTTATTAGGAGATAAATGGTTTTCATAGGCCTACTGAAGCAGTTCCGAACCGCCGAACCTTACGTTTTTAGTGTTATATATACACATTATGAACTGTAAACAGCTAACAATCGGTAATTATTACCCTTTATAATTATATCTATTTTCAAAATTCGCAAATATTTAATACTTTGGAATGTTATTCTTATCAGAAAGTAGTGTATTAGGCCTACTGAAGCAGTTCCAAACTTCCGAGAATGTTACGTTTTTTTCTGTTATATTTACAAATTATTAACTTAGGGTAACTGTAAACAGCTAAGTAAAATTGGAAATTATTACAATCATAATAGTTAGCCTATATATTTTCAAAATTCACAAAAACGTAGTAGCTTTGTTACTTATTAAATGTTATTTAGCAAAATAACAAACCAGAGCCAACACACCCTCATCACCCCTTATGACTCAGATTCTTGGGAATGCCAATCCCAAAATACCATCTGAACTGCCATATGATTAGCCCCTCTACATTCCTACATTATATAACCATGACATCATTCTGTCCTTGTTTATATTGAAATATGCAAAAAACATACCAGAGGTCAACTCACCCCATCTCCACTTACATGACTCACATTCCAGAGAATGTCTAACCAATACCAGCTGACGTAATGAGATCATCCCCTTCACAACCATGTTTTAACTCAACTCTTGTTATTTTTATTTGTTAAATCTTGTATGAGATATAATTTAAGAATTAAATGAGAATAAAAATTGCTTTCAATACGTTTTTGGGCTTCCTGGGCGCCGGCGGAATTGCCGTTCGGTATTAGGCGGCACAAATTCGGTATTAGGAAATTCGAATTCGGTATTAGGCAGTTTCAAAATTTTTGGTATTGGTTGAAAAAAACACAATTTCTGGTAATAAATATTATTATTATTGACTTCAAACGCTGAAAATTAAATCTGGAAATATAAGCAATCATTTTAATAACAACAAAAAAAGCTTACTTTATACCTATAAATATATTTTACAGATTAATTCATAACCTAACCTTAACCGTTCGGTATTTGGTATGTTTACCTTATACTGTTTTGGGCCTATATATAATTTTGTTTTCGAAATTATGGGCTTCAATGTAATATATAAAACATAAAAAAAAATTTCAACAATTTTTGTGGGATTAACATTTCTCAAAAATTATAAAATAGCCTAACTTAAATTAAAAAATTTATGTTTGCGCTCAAAATTTTTTATAATTTATTACAAGTCCTACAAATATTTTAAAATAGCCACTTTGTTCTAAATTTTATAAGGATTACAAAAATAGAATAATATAAGGTAGGTAGTAAATATGCAAATAAATAAGTTATGGGTGAAAAACTGATTTCGTACATTTAGCGTTAGCTAAGAATGCATAGCCTAACCATAGCAAGGAATCTGGCGGATAATTTACATCAATATCACTACCTACTAGCGATGTGACGAGTCGAGTATTTCCTTGAGTCAAACTCGACTCACGACTAGTTGTCAACTCGAGTCAAACTCAACTTGGTATCGTCATGAAACTTCGGCTTCCATCGGTCGAGTTCGGGTCGACTCGCAGCGCAGCCAATAGGGTTATAGCATGAACACTAGAAAAATGCTGTTATGGATCATAAACATTTAAACAAATGATGTTGTTGGCCGTTGGCCCGAATCCTTTACTAATAGCATTGAACATAAGTTTTGGCAGTTCCATTTAAGCAATGTTAGGCCTAAATAATGTTTATTTTCGGGCCAAAAACGTAATTTGTTTATGTTTATGATCCTTACCGGTTTTTTTCTAGTAATCGTGGGTTAGCCACCGACCGAGTCAACTCGTCATGTCCCGAGTTCGTAAAGGTTCGGATTTCTCCGTATGAGTTCGGTTTCTTGACTCGCTTTGAGGCTGTGAGCTGATAGCGTTTAAATTTGCGAGTCGGACTCGTTACATTCCGAGTTCGTGAAGCTTTGGCAATCTCCGTACGAGCTCGTACCAACTCGAGTTGTAAATGAGATGACTCGAGTTGACTCGACTCGGGTCTTGACTCGAGTCAACTCGACTTGCCAACTCAACTTGTCACATCACTACTACCTACTTCTTCAGGATCATCAACCAGCCCTTCAAAATCACTTAAATCATCTTATAACGCACCATGAACTTATATCACGACTTTTTATATTTAACACTAAAACAATGATAAACATAATTAAACACATCAGTCATCGGTGCGCGGTTAACCAAGTTGTTTACATATACTCACGTCAGCTGTCTACTACAATATTTTCGGAACTAAAATGAAAATCGTCTAGACAGACATAGAGAAAAAGCTTAGAATCTACCGAAAACAATGATACCAATCTCGATCCAGTTCAATCTGATTCAGTCAGTCCCAGAGCCTTCGCCGTGAACGGCGGGTGTGTTGTGCGTCGATTACGCGACGCTTAACACTCTGAGGGTTTAAACACTATCTAAATTGTAGGCCTACAATTTTATATATTTGTTTGTTTGGAAAATCATTAAATCTTAACTTAAGTTAGGCCTCAATTTAATACTTATGCAAGTTAGGCTAGGGCAGTAAGGCTAATAAGGCTAACTTAAAATTTAACTTATAGCATTGACAACAATTTGTGGGTTTAACCCTAGGAGTGGCGAATCGACAAAAATTGTCGATTTCAAAATGTGTTGCTGGAGTGGCGGGCAAAATTTTTCAATTAGAGTAGCCTAACTTACTTAGGCCTAGGTACTTTACCGAGCCTCAGAGGTTTACGGAAAAACTCTAAACTACTGTATAGTTTAAGATATTTTAATCACTAAAAACTAAAATAAAGCTCATTTTCTGCTCTTTAAAACTTAGTAATTGTTAATTCAATGGAGTAGTGGAATCATAAGGTTTTTATTTTCTTAAGAATTCCCAATAAAGCTGGGGTTTCAGTTTTTCTTTGCGGAGGTTCACCAAAAAGTTTACAACTCCTGAACTGTTTGACATATTTTGATAGGCCTAAATAAAAATCAAAAGAAAGCTAATTTTTCCCTCTACAATCCACTTGCCCCAACATCAAGTAATATGCAGAGGAAAGATACAATAGGGGGGGTGGGGGTGTATACTTACCCCAGAACAAGGGGGAAGTGTAGGCCTACACCTCAAACATCATTTAGCCTAATAAACAAATTCTAAAAAACACAAAATTCAGGGTGTCTAGTAGTCGGGAAAGTCGGGAATTAGTATTGAATTTCAAAATGGTCTTGAAAAGTCGGGATTTAGTCTTAAATTTGATTTCAAAGTCGGGAATTTTCATGATTTTGCCGCGATCGTCGTCTTGCGTTGACGGTGATGTCTACACGGCCTCGGGAAATGTTCACGATTTTGCCGCGATAGTGGACGACGACGATGACGTTTCTGTGACCGCGGGAGACGACGATGATGTCTACACGGCCGCGAGAAATGTTCATGATTTTGCCGTGATCGCGGACGACGACGATTTAACGTTTCCGTGACCGCGGGAGATGACGGTGATGTCTAAACAGCCACGGGAAATGTTCATGATTTTGCCGCGATCGCGGACGACGACGATGACGTTTCCGTGACCGCGGGAGGCGACACGATGATATCTGCTCGGCCGCGGGAAATGTTCATGAGTTTGTCGCGATCGCGGGAGATGACGGTGACATTTCTGTGACCGCGGGAGACGACGATGACGTTTCCGTGACCGCGGGAGACGACGATGATATCTGCTTGGCCGCGAGAAAAGATCATGATTTTGTCGCGATCGCGGACGACGACGCTGACGTTTCCGTGACCGCGGGAGACGACGATGACGTTTCCGTGACCGCGGGAGATGACGATGACGTTTCCGTGACCGCGGGAGATGACGATGACGTTTCCGTGACCGCGGGAGACGACGATGACGTTTCCGTGACCGCGGGAGACGACGATGACGTTTCCGTGACCGCGGGAGACGACGATGACGTTTCCGTGACCGCGGGAGACGACGATGATATCTGCTTGGCCACGAGAAAAGATCATGATTTTGTCGCGATCGCGGACGACGACGAGACGTTTCCGTGAACGCGGGAGATGACGATGACGTTTCCGTGACCGCGGGAGACGACGATGATGTCTACACGGGCGCGGGAAATGTTCATGATTTTGCCGTGATTACGGACGTCGACGATAACGTTTCCATGACCGCGGGAAATGACGGTGATATCTTAACAGCCGCGGGAAATGTTCATGATTTTGCCGTGATCGCGGACGACGACAATCACGTTTCTGTAACCGCTGCAGTCAATGATGATGTCTAAACGTACGGTATGCGGAAGATTTCATGATAAAAATAAAACCAAATTTGCTAGTTAGAATTTGTTATTGCTGCATTATTTCTTTACTTGAAAACACCACATTATCATAATACTACTTTATGACAAAGACAGGGGTTGGTGTGGTATTATTTAGAAAATTTGGTTAAGCTATAAAAATTAGTATCGGTATCAAGAATCGAGAATCGATACATTTTGGTATCAATACCCACTAATTGTTGTAAAAACTAGTCTTGAAAAATCTGGAATTAGTCTTGAAAAGTCTGGAATTAGTCTTGAATTTTATAATGGAAATAAACTAGACACCCTGAAAATTTCATTTTTAACCAAATAAAAAACCACATACAAAATATTCCAAAGAATAAGCTCTGAAAATTTAATTTTTATAGCACCTACATGCGTTTTTTTAATCTGTGGTCAATGTTGTACTAGGTATGTGATTTGGGGCACTACACATGACCTTACATAGATTTGAGTAAAGCGCAATTATGATGACATGTTTGTTTAAATACTATTGTCTTAAGTTGTGTTTTTATGATAATCATGCTACTAATATGGCTATTGAATATCTACTTGACTAATAAGTGTTGATAAATACTAGTGCACCTGTTGCTCGAATTCGAGCAATTGCAAATTGTTGCATGCGTTATTTCAAAATGAATAACAGTCATAATTTTCGATGACTTAAAAAAGAGTCAACTCAAAGATAAATAATCAATCACTCCATACCAGTTATCGAAAGTATGAATGAACTGAACTCATTCTGAAAACGAACGCTCACTCCACTCCAGTTATCCAAACTGGAAACGATCGCTCTTGTTGTATCTAAGAACAGCTGTAATTATTACAAATATTCCTCTGTTTAAGTAAACATAATCTTTTCTTCATAAGAAATACATTGGGATTTTTATGGCCTGTGGGGCAAAGCCCGAGGACTTTAATTGCAGAAATTGGTGAAAGGGGGCGTCTACACAAAAAATAGTTAATTGTGACACATAGTTTGTAAAAATCCGTCCATTATTGACGGACGAGTAGTGTTTAGTAGAAATCGCCTTCACGTATTAGGCCTATATTATAAGGATAGCCTTACTATTAAATAATGTAGAGAATGACCAGAACAGGTAGTAACCTGGGTCTGAATTCAAACTGCTGTCCGTCGTCCGTCTAGAGTGGGGTTAGCGTCCTTTCATTTGAGGGCAAAGTTCATCAATTGTCTGTCCTTACACTAGTAGTAAAATCCTTCTACTTAATTAGATTTTTATATTAAAAAACTCAACTTTAACTCTTTTCTTCTAATTATTTCTTGCCCGGTTATTTTTCCACCCGGTCGATCCACTACGGGCAGCTTGTTTTAAATTCTTCCATTATTATTGATAATGAATGTTGTAGAAACTTAAACCAAAGCAACACTATCCAGGCTTATTAAATTAATCATGTGGGGAATTTGAAATATTAGAATGAAGAAATAGCAAGAGATTTTCAACTCTGTGAACTGTTACTTTCTTCACACCTGTGCACTTAAATCTGAAAGGAAGTGTAAGTGTTAATGTGTGCTGTAGGTACATGCAAACTTAAATAGGTAATGAATTATTATGTGGTGTAAATTGTATATGTATTTAAGTGCAGACAAAGCCCTTATCCTTACAATAATTCCTGATTGTTATAGGTGGTCTGTTGGAGTCCCCGTCACAGACTACAGATGGCGCTGGATGGCCTGGGAAGCTACTGTCACAGTAGGCCTAGAATATCTTTTTCAATCAACACGTCGTTTTCCAACATAGTATTAAGATAGTGATAAGTAATACTTGCATGCACATTCAGAGTTGTATTGTAAACAATTTTTTAACTTGATTTGAGAAGTGGTGTCAAGTAGCTGTGCTAATGGACTGGTTAGCTGATAATTATGCCGGCGAACATGCATATTTCCTAGTAGAATTTCTAAATGCACATTAATCACAATTTTCTAAGATTTAAATCTTTGGATGCCCATTTATGGATGAATCTTCCTGAGTACAAAGAGTCACCGTAGCAGACTCGCGCTGTTGGAGAATTAAAAGTGAATTTAAGCTTTAGGTTTTAAGCTAATAATTTTATGTTGTAGGCTATAATAACATGATTTTATTAAGCCGCCTGAAATATAATAACAGAAACTTGGTTAGAAGATACAATAGCCCTTTTGCTTATGGAACCGATTTATGTTTGTGATATTTTGGTATTAGCATTTCAGGACCCCAAAATCGCACTATTTTCCTGCCTCTAAACTTACACTGCTTCTCACATCGTTTTGTTTATAGCCTTATGAGTTTGGTATTAGGTAGCCTTATTTTATGAAAATTGTTGTACTGTATAATAGTTGGAAAAATTTCTCAAAGAATATTCATGAGCAATAATGAAAACCTATACCTATGCGACAGACTCTACTTTTATAAAATAACATTAACTTTACCTAGCATCTAATTGTCGTAGATAAGTTTTATAAGCTGATAATGTTATTATTTTTGGAGGTTAGAGCAATTAAAATGAGGCGATTTTTAACATCGTTTTAGTTGATATGATAATTTCAATCAATTCTCAAAGCAATTTAACCACCTTAGACTTGTACTATCACTTTTATTGTATTGTCGTGTGAATATTTATCGGCGATCGTTGATTTATTAGTTCTTATTCTATTGGGAGAAATTATTGCAACTATAGTTGTTAATTATTAAATTTAATAAACGCCGATAGTGATGACAATATTGACTTAATAAGGTTCAAGCTTTGTTGAAAACATTCTGTCGTCGATAAGTAACTGTGATATCTAGGAATAAGACTAAAATAAGTGAAAACATCATTTGAATCTAGTCTTCTGTAAATATTTTTCAATTTACACTTAAGTCATAGTATTTTATAAATATAAATACTGCTTAGCAATAATTGTGGTGTTCTTAAACTGGGACATGGACTAGGACTATTGTAAGCAGGATTAGGGTTTCAGGGAGCTATTGTCCTGATATTGTTGATCCTTGCTTTACAAGCAGAGGATCCAAAATCAACATTAGTTTTACTGGCCCGGCCTGCAATTTTTTAGCTTCGTTTGTAAAAAGATGAATTTCAGCAATAAATCTACATAAAGTTTTCTATAACATATTTTGTGTATCACTGCTTCCTCGAATCTTGTTTAACCATATAGTGTTGTTGGTTCTGTTGAATAGGTTTGGCCAAATGAAGACTTGACATGAATGTCGTAAACCATGCCCTTTAAGCAATCTCTTTTCTTATTACGTTGTACACAACGACGTATGCATGAAGAGTGCTCCGAAAGCCCACAAGGTATGTCAAATTCCTGAGGTTTTTGACCTCCTAACAGACGTTTATATTTGGTTGGCCTATATCATGTGACATAGTGAGCACGTGAGTCTTATTGATTTTAATGATGTTCTTTAATTTTAAAACCAAAGACTTGAGACGTGTGTTGGAGATAAAATAAGTTATATGAAAAAAATTATGTTTCAACATCCATAACTTTCAATTGATAGATAAATTTAACCTCTTTGTCAATGAATAATTTCCTACAAATTTCCCAGAGTGGATATGAAATAAAAAACCTTTTTGTGGTAACCAAACACGCTGATTATATGAAATTAACCATGCCATTGTTTGCGATGTGTATTATGAAGTTACAGGCGCAAATGTTGTCATTTCAAATGCTGGATGTTGCAATGCAAAAAGAATGTACGCTGCAAAACACCCAGAGAGACTTGGCGTGATAAAATTGCTCCGAGGCTGTGAAAATATGTCTCGCACAATTGAGAAATATACGTTAATGTTGGTGAAATGAGGCTCGTCAAATGGATTTTTAAATTTTAGTGCAAGAGTCAAGTGAGTAATAGTTAAATCTGGCTTCTTCTGTCAGTTGTTGCGGAAGTTAGGCCTATAGAGATTTTATTTTCATCGATAATTGTATTGAGGAAAAAATGAATTACTAGCTAAAGCGTAATGCTTTAAGAATAACATCAATATAATAGGCAAATAAAGAATTGCCAAATCCACAAAAAAATAATAAATTTCCAGTTAAAGCGTTACCAAATAACATAAATACACTTAAACGCTGTGCATTTGTGGCAATATTGTAACATCAATTTCTTTTTATTTGTATGTTTTCTGTTATCACATATTGAATATAAAAAAAGGGTGAGGTTCATAATGTCCAAATTTCACAAACTCCAACGTCTAAAATATTAAATAAACAGTGTGTTTCATAACCTCCAAACTTCATAAACTCCAAAACTATAACTTTCAAATAAGCACAGTTTCACAATGTCCAAATTTCACAAACTCCAACTTTTAAATATCAAATAAACAGAGCGGTTCATAACCTCCAAGTTTCATAAGCTCCAACGGTACAGTCTCTGCCATAAGTCAATCGAATTGGCGGGATACCGAGGCGGACGGGCCGAATGAACCTCTCTGTTTTACACAAACATACATTCACTCAACCTGCTCTGCTACACTTATTTGTTAACATACAAATTTCAAATTGACATATTATTTTTCTGGAAAAACCAGTGCTCATTACTATGTAGCTAGTTTTTACCTTAACATAATTTTTATAATTTATTTAGGCAAATTAAAACAGATGATTGTTTTTTAACACCATAAAAAACATGAAAAATGTAGTAAGCGAGGAACTTTTTTATTTTTTGGTCAGGAAAAAAATTCCTGCGGCAAAGTTTTAGATCAAAGTATGAATTTTATTTTTTATTTGAAGCTTTTTTTGATACGGAGCCTGCTTGTATCATTGTTAAGCGATTAAAAATAGGCATAAAATCGCTTGGTGCGGCATTGGCGCTAGGAGTTTGGTATTTGAATTAAAGGTATTAAAAATGTAAAAATGTAAATTTGATTTGCACATTGTGTGCTAACACATATTTGAGTCACACAGCTGAGTGTTCTTCAATCATAAAATGCACGTATAATCAGTAGTTGAGCGCTGGCGAACGGTGCCTGCTATCTGACTGTGGCAACCACTGTAGAGACTTCTGGCTCAGACTGTACCGTTGGAGGTTATGAAATTTGGACATTATGAACCGCACTGTTTATTTGGTATCTTAACGTTGGAGTTTGTGAAATTTGGACATTGTGAAACAGTGATTATTTGAATGTTATAGATTTGGAGCTTATGAAAATTGGAGGTTATGAACCGCTCTGTTTATTTAATATTTTAAGCGTTGGAGTTTGTGAAATTTGGAGTTTATGAAACGCTCCCTAAAAAAACATTAAATTTATATAAATTTTGCTGCTTCCTACTCTTGCTTGATAAGTTACAGTAGACTCCCTCTTATCCGGACACCTTTTAACCGGACTGCACTCGGCGGAAATGACATCTCTTTGAACCGGACAATTTTTATCAGCACATTGGTTTAACTGGACTAGATCGGCAGGATGTGGGCGGTACTAAAACTACTGATCTCGTGAGAAAGTTTTGAGACCAGTGATCACGTGTCTAAATACAATGCTCTCCTAAATTTATGTCCAATATCACAGTAAACGGTCCGTTTTAACAAGTTTTTGGGACGTTGGTTTAACCGGAAAAACCGTTATCCGGACTGGCCTTGGTCCCGAGGAGTCCGGATTAGAGGAAGTCTACTGTAGCTTTGACTGGAGTACACCATCTGTTGCTAAGTAATTTGTTAAAGATTTTACTCATTGCTAGGTAATATAGCAAAGCTTTACTCAACTTAGATGCAAACAACTATTATTTAAGCTTATAATTCAACATTTTCTACATTGTTTCTTATTTGGGTATTGATATAAAGATGTTTATGCTCCGACGATTTTAGAGGCTGCAGTATAAACGGTTAAGCAAAAATGAGCTGGCGTATGAAGAACTAACAAGTTTTGCTCTGAATGAAGATGTAAAATTGGCTTGTAACAGGTGAATCGAGACATGGGTAAAAGTACTGAAACTTCTAAAACTAGTCACTAAAAAGTAAGTTGCCACACAGGCAGTTTGCTTAGACATAATTTTAACTCCAATAATGAGCGTCCATCAATGCTGAATGCCTATTTATTACAATGCTGTACATTACAATAGGTCTGCTCGAACGGTTTACCAAGGAATAAGAAAGTACCTTATATCACAAAATACATTTTAAAAAGCTACACAAGCATATGTTGTACATAATGATGTACTGGACGGAAAAAAGTGCTGGTAAAAGGTACGTAAATAAGTCACAATTGTTCAGTAGTGTTAGCTAAATATATTTCTATTTTTACGTAAATTGTAAATTATCTGCCAAAGAATATATATGTGAATTACAAGCTGATGTAACATAATGCATCACACTGCAAGTAAATTTGCTTAGTGCTCATTAATTTCCTCAGGAGTTGTTGACACAATTTAATCATTCATTCTGTGTTTTCTAATCAATACAAAACTCAAACTTACTTATTCATTATGCAATTAGGTATAACTGAACTTCAATCAATCAGTAGTGAACTTACAAATCTGACTTGTAAACATCCTCCTGATGAATGAAAAGATAATTTTAGAATCAAATTATAGTATCTGAAAATGTTCATAGGCCTGAGTTTGGTTACAATTTTCTTGAGACTTGATCAGTGTGTGGTATAGGGCCTACAAAGTTTTAAGTGGGTTTTCCTAATGTGATAAAAAGACATAGGCTACACTCTAAAAGATCTTAATATACGACATTGTGACTTGCTATCCCATGTTGGTAGGACCAAAGTAATTATTTAAAAAAAATCAATGAGCGACTTGTGTTATTGGGCAAATTGAATGGAAATTCAGATTAAAATCTTCTAAGTAGTATCTTTCAGTGTACATTATATTTCTATTAATCTGGAATCTTGAAAAAATGCACTTTTTATTCTTTGCTGTACATTTTTTCAAATCCAACCAGTGGAAAACAACCTTATTTCATTTTGAACCATTAAAATATGCCTTTAACCATTCAAATGTAAAGATTGGCATGGTTGTTCTACAATCTCCTTTATTGTATTGAAAGCATACACACTTATAATATTTGCTATATTAACAGCAAAATCCTAATGTAAAATTACGTTTCAATTATTAACCTCAAAAGTTTGTCTTTTTAATTGTGGATGCAGTTTTTAATTTAATTTTGATTTAACTTTACATAATTTTCTCTCTTATCTCGACTCTTCAAAGGGGCTTTATTTTACAATGAAAGTAATTACTGATTATTTAGCCTAATGATATTACTTATTACTAATTATTTAATGATATTAGTTGTTCCCTAAAAATTTTACTGATGGAAATTTTTGTTGATTTGCCAGTATGCGAGAGTGTAAGCACACTTAACCTTGCACATAATGGCGGACTGAGGTGCCACTTTCACTTTACTTGGCTGCTCAAGTAGGTAACATTTTGTGCTGAAATGTGGAATGGCTGAAATAAAGGTAATGGCGTTTTATTACTTCCAGAAAGGACTCTGTTCAAACTCAGTATTACAAACATTTATAGTTCACAATGAGCTATCATGTATTTTGCAATTTTGATAAATGTTCTAAATGTACTCCTTTTGAGGTAATATGAATTTTGTGTATGTGTGATCTGCAACTGACGTTCGAGGTTCAAGATAGGAGACGTTGAGAATTGATCTACAATAATAAGAATAGAATCTACGATTTGGGTGAAAGCAAATATTCGAGTAGTAGCCTACAGTAGAACCTCTATGGTTGTACACTTCCAACACTTGACATAATCCATGATGAGTTTGATAATTTAACTATACTTACCATTAATTTACATTTTTCTTACATTCAAAGTAAAAGGCAATTGAACATTACACACTATTTTATTTATTTTATTTTTATTTTATTTACACGGTAAGAAGCCAAATAATTTAGAGTAGAGATGCAAGTTGATAATTTTTGTCAAGTTTTATACTATTTGTTAATAATCTTGTTTTAATACTATTATTTGATTAATCTTGTGTTTAAAATGTATGTGTGATTGTCCAAAATACTCCCTTTGGTTCGACATTGTGATGCTCGACATCCTCTTAGTCCACAAAGTGTTGAACTATCGAGGTTCTACTGTAATATGAACTTTAACAACTACTTAAAGGTGCACAGTAAAATCCCAATCGACATAAATAAAAGGCCATCCAATTTTTTTCAGATCATCTAAAAATGTACAAATAAATCTAGGGCATATCTTAAATAATCAAAAATTGCTTTCTAAACTTCACAGCAGTTGGAATCAACTGAGCAGCAGATTTTAAGTGTTAACACAATTCAAAAAGCATGAGCTACACAGTAAGGTGACGAAACAGCAAGTTATGAAGCTTGAGACATGCAAACTACATGAACAATTTTATTAAGGTATTTATAAGGTTTAAGTTTTGATATGTTTTCAAAATATAAACAAACGACAGCGAATTACTGAATTCAATAGTGAGGGTGTTTCTCTTTCTTTTTTTTTTCATTTTGAGGTAATAAGAATCTCAATGTAGCCTATGTGATCTGCAACTGAGGTTTAAGATAGGAGACACTCATCCTTCACTCATATTTGGGTTAAAATACGCACATAGTGGCGTCCCCATCTTAAATAATTGATAATTGAACCTTAATAAATGAATGTACGATTTGGGTGTAAATGCAAATGTACTAATATGAACTTTTCTGGTAAAACAATCAAAACTTTCAAAAGGTGCACAGCAAAACCCCAACCAACCTAAATAAAAGGGGCGAGGTCATTCCAATTTGTTCAGGTTAACCCGACTGCTGGTTAGTTAGTAAACTGCCATAGTTGTTTTTAAGGGTATTTCAATTACTTTAATCTTCAAATATACAACTATACTCATAGTCATATAATCTTTATTCAGGAGAACAACATGATGCACCAGAATGGTGTTATACAATTAAAAATATATTGTTAAAACTAACTATAACTTGTATAAAAAGGCTAAACAAAAATACAAAAACTTATAACTTAAAAATTTACAACACAGTCAACCAAAAAAATCCTCTAGGGGGGGGGCTTGGATAACAACAGTTTTTGGCTTTTTTAAAAATCTATTTTTGTCTGTTATTTGTAAAATATTATTAGGTAGAAGATTATTAAATTTAATCCCAGCATATGAAGGTTTATTTTCAAAGAATTTTAAGTTGTGATTTGAAAATGTATTTAACTATATTTTTATAACTATATTTATGTCTTGAGAAATCAATGTTTGCTTTCTGTATTTAATCCTCACATGAGTTACCAAAACAGTGTGCCTCATCAGACAGTTCCAAAGCAAATCTTTCAAAATATGAATTTATCATTATTATGGCTGAACCTTGTGTGGTTCAACGAGGTGTGGTTAGAAGGGGTTTCACTGTAATTAAGATTTTAAGTGTTCTTTAAATGTCTTCCCCCTAAATAAAATGAACCAAATTGTTATGCCCGTGTAGGACGATATAAACACTTGCCCCGCCCCCAGTTAAAACAGTTGATTGCCATGTTATAACAGACATAATTTATAATGACTCGTCTTTGGCTCGTAAGATGAACAATAATTAATTTTATAATTTGTGTTAAATTGGGAAACTCGTAACGATTCCATGAAGCTTCAAAATAATAGCCTACTTCATCAGTAAAAATGGAATTGCATCTAGTATTTGTTGCACGAGCAATCAATGGATCTGCAAGACGACAATTATAGGCCTACTGCGACTTCAGACTCAATGCAGCTTGATAGCAGGTATGAATCAACAAATTAATTGCATCAATCAAAATATGCTATTAATTAAAACGTTGGCTGAGGTGACCATGTGTAGTTTATAAATACCTACATTATTATATAATTTATTTGCAATTATGTACTACACTATTTTTACATTCATATTTTTTTAGTCCGTCGTTTCAGCAAAGTTTTTTGCAATGTTTTTGCAGCTGCTGCCCTAACTGTTTATAAAATAGGCTGTTATGCCCTACGCTGCCAAAACTTTTTTTGTCAATAATCCCCAAACTTAATTTTAATCCTATATCCTTTTTATAACGTTTTTTGGGTCAAAAATGGGAAAAAACCCATAAAACCCCCCATAAACCCCCTTTCCCATGGTCGGATCATGCTGGTTCGAGAACTCGTTCGAAAAAATGTAGGTTTTCACGTTCATACCGAATTTCATCAAAATCGGATCATTTTTGCTTGAGTTATCGGGCTAACGGACATATATATATATATATAAACATATAAATATATATATGAATTTGAACGGATGGTGTTTTTGGCCTCTGGGGTACCTCACAACGAAATAATAAATCGGTCTCGGGTCCAGGTCTTACCATGAGACCTGCGGTAATAGCTTATTCCCTATATGGGAAATTCGCTAAAAGATTTAACATTAAAATTCATTCTGAGAAGTGAATTTAACGATAAAAAATATGTGAGTGAAGGAAGTCATGCTCAAGATCAGCTGGCTATGGATAAAAGATTGCGTAAATAAATTTTTTTTAAATACCTTTTATTAAAATAGTGCTTTTTTGTCAATCTTGGTTTATCAATTCTTTTGCAAACATAAATTTGAAGAAAAAAATAGACATGGAAAATGTCATTTTAAAAAAGAGAAAATTGAGTTAAGTAAGAAATTGAACAATTTCAAATGTCAAAATCACCAAAATAGTAACTTTTCTTGGTTTTTGCGTTTTGATAAAAGAAGAAAAAATAGCAGCATTGATTGAAATGAATTGTTTGTGTCAATCTCGTTGTTCAGTTGGGATAAATGATCTCAGCTTTGAAAAAGGTATGACATGGAAAATGTAATTTATAAAAAAAAGAGTAAATAGAGTTGTGTAAAAGTTTACAATTTCAAATGTCAATCACCAAAGTAGTAACTTTTTTTAGGTTTTATGTTGATTCAATTCAATTCAATTCAATATAATCTTTATTCTGTTTCTTGTAACATTTACAAAGAATAGAGTCACACATAAGGAAAATATAACATAAGGTCATATAACATAAGGTAAAATAATATAAAATAGTTTCATACTACGTCACATGTAACTGAGTTTCCCACATCATACAGTATTTACAATATTTACATAAAAGAAACCTTTAAATAAAAATTATGTTTAAGATACAGAATAAAAATTACGTTTAAGATGAAAAATAAAAACTACGTTTAAGATGCAAAATAAAAATTACGTTTAAGATACAAAATAAACATTAGTTACAAAAACTACAAGAGGATAGAGACATTGTATTAATATTTTAATATAAAAATAGATTGGAGAGAGGGTTAAAAAATCATATTTTCAAGAAAAATAAAGTTGCTATGAGATAAAGTCTTGGAGAGAGTAAAAAGCAGATTTAATTAGATATTCTTTAAGTAATTTTAACAACCTTTTATGGTTTCTCTCTGATTTAATATTTTGAGGGAGGTTATGAAAACATGTATTGCCCATGTAAGTGGTTTTCTTTTAAAAAAATTCCAATTTGTGTTGATCAACTAAACGATGAGCTCTTGTGAATGGGTTGTGTTGCCAATTGAAATTTTATTGTTGAGTAATGTAAATTTTATTGTTTCATAAATGTATATGCCGATAACTGTAAATATTTTTAAATCTTTGAAAATATGTTTCACTGAAACTTTTCGTTTCAGATGAAACATTATTCTTAATGCACGTTTTTGTTGAATGAGAATTTTGTCCATGTTCTTTATTGTTGTTGATCCATATATACTAATACCGTAGGCAATATGAGAATGAATTAGGATGAAGTAAATAGATTTTCATGGTTGATCTTGCAGTTTAATGATTTAAAGTTATTGGGACCTTGACGTAAGACATAAGACATATTTTATTTACACAAAACGTTCTTTATAAAGTACATTTCATACATAAGAACAGGTGTTTCGTCATAGTGATGTATTTTATAGTAAAATTAATAGTTAAAATAATTAAAATAAACTCATGTAGGATATCAGAGAATTTTTATCTACATTATAGGGTTCTCCAAAAATTCTTCAAGTGAATAGTAGGCTTTCTCAATTATTTTATCTTTTATTTTATCTTTGAATTGAGTAGCATTTAAATTTTTAAGAGACAGGGGTAATTCATTGTACAATCTAAGTCCCACGTTTGTTGACGTTCTAACTTTAAAAAAATTAAAGAACTACAAAAAACTTTCTAATACCACAGTATAATAGATATTTAAATTACAACCCTTTTTTTTAAATATTTTGAGATGGTAAATAACTCTTCAGCGGCTGTTAAAAATTAACAAAATTTACATTGCTATTATACCGTGAAAATCTAAGATGGCCATAAGCCTGCATGAGGGGGTCCATAGAGAACAATTCAAAACTGCAAAGAACATCTAGCCTAACAGTATTCTAGACATTTTAATTATAATAACTTTGATGTTTGGAAAAATATTTTTGAGCGATAAATAACTCCGGCAGCTGTTATTTAATTATGCTAAAATTATCCAAGATGGCCACTAGCCTTCAAGGTCTCTTAAAGTAGGGTTTCGTGTTGCTAAAATATTTTTCAGGAAGTGATAGAGATGTCACATAAGACTTTGCAATCACACGAGGAATAATTGAAAATAGAAATTCAACCTGACAAATAATATGAAAGAAGTTGTATCTAAAGATGTTTTCACTGTGGAAAATTTGAAAAAATATATGGGAAGAAACATTTAAAAAGCGTATGAAGTATTCTGTCAGAAAAAGTCAGCTTTCATGCAGTAAGTGATCAAAAATTTTTAATCCTCAATTTATTATTTAAATAACTTGATAATTGTACGGTAATATAGTAAATTGAAAATTTATCATTCAGTAGCAACATGTGGGAAGCTTCAAAAAAAAGACTTTGTCTATTGTCATGTAACTTAAAGGTAAAACAGATTGGCTTTTGGTAATTTCCAAGTGTTAAGCAACTATCGCGTGTTGTTAATTTTGTTTAGGTAAGGCTGTGGGTTGAGATTGCGCGCGGACTCCAGTGAGTGGACAAACACAATAAAGAACACACATGATTTCTCATGATGTCTGCATGTTTTCAAGCATCGATGTGTACTGTACCTTGTAACAAGTAAGGTTTGGATCTTGACGAATCCTTTTTTTTTTTTTCAAAAATAACCATAGATGATACTGTAATTGTGTTTTAGTAAGTTGTATAGATAAAGTAAACTGACAATCAATTATTTTCATTATGGCCTTTCTTAATATTAATTTAAACAAACGCAATGAATTAATTTAGTATGGAAGTGATGAACTTAAGTATGGTTAGTTGTGTTGTTCTAAAAGAATGTTTGCAGGAAATAGGAGTCTTAACATTAAGACCCGCCATTGAAAGATATTCTGTGTTACGCAAACGCAATGTGAAAAAAATGAGCTACGCAGTAAATAAAAAATTACAGGGAGTTTTGAATTCCATAGCTGGTCTATACTGTACGTCATAATATTAGCTTAAGATTAAACATCGTAAGTAATATTAGTGCAATAAAAAACATTACTATAAAGTAAAAGAAACATTAAGTAAATAACAGATTTGTGTATTAATAATAATTTGTTATTAAGCTTAACACTTCATAACTATCGCGTGTTGTAAAATTTGTTTAGGCATTGCATAATCGTGATGATGGAAGTAATCATGGTTCGCAGTTTTCAATTCTTAAGACCAGCCATGTGCTGAATTCTATAACAAGTAAGGGGATATAAAACATATTTAAGATTAGTAATGTTAAGATAAAAAATATAAATTATATTAAAATAAATTAGAGATTGTATTAATTAAATTTTAGTTGCAGTAGCTAATGACTTGCAGTTAAATATTGATAATTATTACTGCAATTAATTGTTTATGAAAAGTGCTATTTTTGTGTTGTGTTAAAAGAATGTTCCCAGTTGCTAAAATTGCTAGAGTTGCCCAGTTGCTAGAGTTTCGTGTTGCTAAAATATTTTTCAGGAAGCGATAGAGATTTACAACACTTTGCAATCTCACTTTTTGTGTGACTTCACACGAGGAATGAATGGAAATAGAAATTCATCCTGACAAATAATATGAAAGAAGTTGTATCCAAAGACGTATTCACTGTACAAAATTGGGGGAAAAGATATATGAGAAGAAAGATTTAAGAAGCGTATAAACTATTCAGTCAGAAAACGTCAGCTTTCATGCAGTAAGTGATCAAAAATGTTTAATCCCCAATTTATGATAAAAAACTTAATAATTACGGCAATATTGTAAATTGAAAATTAATAATCCAGAGTAACATGTGGGAAGATAAAAAAAGACTGCCTATATTGTGAAATAAAAATTATGGTTAGTCAAAGTATTGTCATCTAACTTGAAAGGTAAATAGATTGGCTTTTGGTAATTTACAAGTATTAATGTAGGTCTTTAAACAAAGATGGCGTGTTGTTAATTTTGTTTAGGTAAGGCTGTGGGTTGAGATTGCGCGCGGACTCCAGTGAGTGGATGAACGCCGCGTGATTTCTCATGATGTCTGAAAGTTTTCAAGCCTCGACGCGTACGGTACCTTGTAACAAGTAAGGTTTATAACTAGATGAATCCTTTTTTATAAATAACTACATAGATGATACCGTAATTATGTTTTACCTAGTTGTTAAGATAAAGTTAACCGACAATTAATAATTTCCATGATGGTCTTTCTTAACATTAATTTAAACAAACGCAATAAATAAATTATAAGTATGTAAGTTAAATGAAGAAATTGAGTATGGTTGGTTGTGTTGTTCCAAAAGAATGTTTGCAGGAAATAGGAGTCTTAACATTAAGACCGGCCGTTGAAAGATATTATGTGTTACGCAATTTGAAAATAATGATTTACGCAGTAAGGTGACGAAGCAGCGATTTATCAAGCTAGAAACATGCGCACTACATGTAAAAATGTATAAAGGTATTTATAAGGTTTATAATCTGATATGGTTTCAAAATATTTACAAACGAATGAAAGGGAGTTATTGAATTCCATATCTGGTCTATACTGTAAAAGTCTTAATATTAGCTAAAGTTTAAACATCTATAGTAATATTATTAGTGCAGTAAAAAAATTTCTTATCAATTAGAAGGAAAATTGGGTAAATAAATCATATAACAAACAAATGTGTGTATTGATAATAACTGATTAAGCTTTAAACTTCAACTATCGGGTGTTGTAAAATTTGTTTAGGTAATGCTGTTTGGTTGTGATATCGTGACAGCTCCACCTGTCCCCAGTGCATAATCGCGATGATGGAAGTAATCATGGTGTCGTATTCATTCGATTCTTAAGACCAGCCGTGTGCCATATTCTACAACAAGTAAGGGAATATAAAACGTACTAAGATTAGTTATGTTGAGGTAATAAATATAAATTTTGTTTAAATTACAGATTCTCTTAACTAAATTTTTACTGCAGTTGCAAATAAATTACAGTTAAATATTTATAATTATTACTACAATTAATTGTGTTTATGAAAAGTGCTATTTTTGTGTTGTGTTAAAAGAATGTTCCCAGGAATACATATTGGTCTACGTGAGGCTCCTACCAAGAATTCAAGCCGTGAATTTAAATGTTAAACAATTCTAAAAGTGTGAGATGCGCAGTTTGAAATATTCCAAAGACAGATATAGAAAAAGCAGCATTGATTGAAATTTATCGTTTTTGTCTATCCGCTTGTTCAGATTGGATAAATGGTCTCAGCGTTGAAACAGGTATGACTTGGAAATGTAATTAAAAAATGAGTAAATAGAGTTGAGTGAAAATTAACAATTTCAAATGTTAACTTTTCTTGCTTTTTACATTGATATTACAGTTTTATGATTAAGTAGAGTTTCGTGTTGCTAAAATATTTTTCAGGAAGCGATAGAGTGTTTTACATTAGACTTTGCAATCACACGAGGAATAAATGGAAATAGAAATTCATCCTGACAAATAATATGAAAGAAGTTGTATCCAAAGACGTATTCACTGTACAAAATTGGGGGAAAAGATATATGAGAAGAAAGATTTAAGAAGCGTATAAACTATTGAGTCAGAAAACGTCAGCTTTCATGCAGTAAGTGATCAAAAATGTTTAATCCCCAATTTATGATAAAAAACTTGCAATATTGTACGGCAATATTGTAAATTGAAAATTAATAATCCAGAGTAACATGTGGGAAGATAAAAAAAGACTGCCTATATTGTGAAATAAAAATTATGGTTAGTCAAAGTATTGTCATCTAACTTGAAAGGTAAATAGATTGGCTTTTGGTAATTTACAAGTATTAATGTAGGTCTTTAAACAAAGATGGCGTGTTGTTAATTTTGTTTAGGTAAGGCTGTGGGTTGAGATTGCGCGCGGACTCCAGTGAGTGGATGAACGCCGCGTGATTTCTCATGATGTCTGAAAGTTTTCAAGCCTCGACGCGTACTGTACCTTGTAACAAGTAAGGTTTATAACTAGATGAATTCTTTTTTATAAATAACTACATAGATGATACCGTAATTATGTTTTACCTAGTTGTTAAGATAAAGTTAACCGACAATTAATAATTTCCATGATGGTCTTTCTTAACATTAATTTAAACAAACGCAATGAATAAATTATAAGTATGTAAGTTAAATGAAGAAATTGAGTATGGTTGGTTGTGTTGTTCCAAAAGAATGTTTGCAGGAAATAGGAGTCTTAACATTAAGACCGGCCGTTGAACGATATTATGTGTTACGCAATTTGAAAATAATGAGCTACGCAGTAAGGTGACGAAGCAGCGATTTATCAAGCTAGAAACATGCGCACTACATGTTAAAATGTATAAAGGTATTTATAAGGTTTATCTTCTGATATGGTTTCAAAATATTTACAAACGAATGAAAGGGAGTTATTGAATTCCATATCTGGTCTATACTGTAAAAGTCTTAATATTAGCTAAAGTTTAAACATCTATAGTAATATTATTAGTGCAGTAAAAAAATTTCTTATCAATTAGAAGGAAAATTGGGTAAATAAATCATATAACAAACAAATGTGTGTATTGATAATAACTGATTAAGCTTTAAACTTCAACTATCGGGTGTTGTAAAATTTGTTTAGGTAATGCTGTTTGGTTGTGATATCGTGAGAGCTCCACCTGTCCCCAGTGCATAATCGCGATGATGGAAGTAATCATGGTGTCGTATTCATTCGATTCTTAAGACCAGCCGTGTGCCATATTCTACAACAAGTAAGGGAATATAAAACGTACTAAGATTAGTTATGTTGAGGTAATAAATATAAATTTTGTTTAAATTACAGATTCTCTTAACTAAATTTTTACTGCAGTTGCAAATAAATTACAGTTAAATATTTATAATTATTACTACAATTAATTGTGTTTATGAAAAGTGCTATTTTTGTGTTGTGTTAAAAGAATGTTCCCAGGAATACATATTGGTCTACGTGAGGCTCCTACCAAGAATTCAAGCCGTGAATTTAAATGTTAAACAATTCTAAAAGTGTGAGATGCGCAGTTTGAAATATTCCAAAGACAGATATAGAAAAAGCAGCATTGATTGAAATTTATCGTTTTTGTCTATCCGCTTGTTCAGATTGGATAAATGGTCTCAGCGTTGAAACAGGTATGACTTGGAAATGTAATTAAAAAATGAGTAAATAGAGTTGAGTGAAAATTAACAATTCAAATGTTAACTTTTCTTGCTTTTTACATTGATATTACAGTTTTATGATTAAGTAGAGTTTCGTGTTGCTAAAATATTTTTCAGGAAGCGATAGAGTGTTTTACATTAGACTTTGCAATCACACGAGGAATAAATGGAAATAGAAATTCATCCTGACAAATAATATGAAAGAAGTTGTATCCAAAGACGTATTCACTGTACAAAATTGGGGGAAAAGATATATGAGAAGAAAGATTTAAGAAGCGTATAAACTATTGAGTCAGAAAACGTCAGCTTTCATGCAGTAAGTGATCAAAAATGTTTAATCCCCAATTTATGATAAAAAACTTAATAATTACGGCAATATTGTAAATTGAAAATTAATAATCCAGAGTAACATGTGGGAAGATAAAAAAAGACTGCCTATATTGTGAAATAAAAATTATGGTTAGTCAAAGTATTGTCATGTAACTTGAAAGGTAAATAGATTGGCTTTTGGTAATTTACAAGTATTAATGTAGGTCTTTAAACAAAGATGGCGTGTTGTTAATTTTGTTTAGGTAAGGCTGTGGGTTGAGATTGCGCGCGGACTCCAGTGAGTGGATGAACGCCGCGTGATTTCTCATGATGTCTGAAAGTTTTCAAGCCTCGACGCGTACTGTACCTTGTAACAAGTAAGGTTTATAACTAGATGAATTCTTTTTTATAAATAACTACATAGATGATACCGTAATTATGTTTTACCTAGTTGTTAAGATAAAGTTAACCGACAATTAATAATTTCCATGATGGTCTTTCTTAACATTAATTTAAACAAACGCAATGAATAAATTATAAGTATGTAAGTTAAATGAAGAAATTGAGTATGGTTGGTTGTGTTGTTCCAAAAGAATGTTTGCAGGAAATAGGAGCCTTAACATTAAGACCGGCCGTTGAACGATATTATGTGTTACGCAATTTGAAAATAATGAGCTACGCAGTAAGGTGACGAAGCAGCGATTTATCAAGCTAGAAACATGCGCACTACATGTTAAAATGTATAAAGGTATTTATAAGGTTTATAATCTGATATGGTTTCAAAATATTTACAAACGAATGAAAGGGAGTTATTGAATTCCATATCTAGTCTATACTGTAAAAGTCTTAATATTAGCTAAAGTTTAAACATCTACAGTAATATTATTAGTGCAGTAAAAAAATTTCTTATCAATTAGAAGGAAAATTGGGTAAATAAATCATATCACAAACAAATGTGTGTATTGATAATAACTGATTAAGCTTTAAACTTCAACTATCGGGTGTTGTAAAATTTGTTTAGGTAATGCTGTTTGGTTGTGATATCGTGACAGCTCCACCTGTCCCCAGTGCATAATCGCGATGATGGAAGTAATCATGGTGTCGTATTCATTCGATTCTTAAGACCAGCCGTGTGCCATACTCTACAACAAGTAAGGGAATATAAAACGTACTAAGATTAGTTATGTTGAGGTAATAAATATAAATTTTGTTTAAATTACAGATTCTCTTAACTAAATTTTTACTGCAGTTGCAAATAAATTACAGTTAAATATTTATAATTATTACTACGATTAATTGTGTTTATGAAAAGTGCTATTTTTGTGTTGTGTTAAAAGAATGTTCCCAGGAATACATATTGGTCTACGTGAGGCTCCTACCAAGAATTCAAGCCGTGAATTTAAATGTTAAACAATTCTAAAAGTGTGAGATGCGCAGTTTGAAATATTCCAAAGACAGATATAGAAAAAGCAGCATTGATCGAAATTTATCGTTTTTGTCTATCCGCTTGTTCAGATTGGATAAATGGTCTCAGCGTTGAAACAGGTATGACTTGGAAATGTAATTGAAAAATGAGTAAATAGAGTTGAGTGAAAATTAACAATTTCAAATGTTAACTTTTCTTGCTTTTTACGTTGATATTACAGTTTTATGATTAAGTAGAGTTTCGTGTTGCTAAAATATTTTTCAGGAAGCGATAGAGTGTTTTACATTAGACTTTGCAATCACACGAGGAATAAATGGAAATAGAAATTCATCCTGACAAATAATATGAAAGAAGTTGTATCCAAAGACGTATTCACTGTACAAAATTGGGGGAAAAGATATATGAGAAGAAAGATTTAAGAAGCGTATAAACTATTGAGTCAGAAAACGTCAGCTTTCATGCAGTAAGTGATCAAAAATGTTTAATCCCCAATTTATGATAAAAAACTTAATAATTACGGCAATATTGTAAATTGAAAATTAATAATCCAGAGTAACATGTGGGAAGATAAAAAAAGACTGCCTATATTGTGAAATAAAAATTATGGTTAGTCAAAGTATTGTCATGTAACTTGAAAGGTAAATAGATTGGCTTTTGGTAATTTACAAGTATTAATGTAGGTCTTTAAACAAAGATGGCGTGTTGTTAATTTTGTTTAGGTAAGGCTGTGGGTTGAGATTGCGCGCGGACTCCAGTGAGTGGATGAACGCCGCGTGATTTCTCATGATGTCTGAAAGTTTTCAAGCCTCGACGCGTACTGTACCTTGTAACAAGTAAGGTTTATAACTAGATGAATTCTTTTTTATAAATAACTACATAGATGATACCGTAATTATGTTTTACCTAGTTGTTAAGATAAAGTTAACCGACAATTAATAATTTCCATGATGGTCTTTCTTAACATTAATTTAAACAAACGCAATGAATAAATTATAAGTATGTAAGTTAAATGAAGAAATTGAGTATGGTTGGTTGTGTTGTTCCAAAAGAATGTTTGCAGGAAATAGGAGTCTTAACATTAAGACCGGCCGTTGAACGATATTATGTGTTACGCAATTTGAAAATAATGAGCTACGCAGTAAGGTGACGAAGCAGCGATTTATCAAGCTAGAAACATGCGCACTACATGTAAATATATGTATAAAGGTATTTATAAGGTTTATAATCTGATATGGTTTCAAAATATTTACAAACGAATGAAAGGGAGTTATTGAATTCCATATCTAGTCTATACTGTAAAAGTCTTAATATTAGCTAAAGTTTAAACATCTATAGTAATATTATTAGTGCAGTAAAAAAATTTCTTATCAATTAGAAGGAAAATTGGGTAAATAAATCATATCACAAACAAATGTGTGTATTGATAATAACTGATTAAGCTTTAAACTTCAACTATCGGGTGTTGTAAAATTTGTTTAGGTAATGCTGTTTGGTTGTGATATCGTGACAGCTCCACCTGTCCCCAGTGCATAATCGCGATGATGGAAGTAATCATGGTGTCGTATTCATTCGATTCTTAAGACCAGCCGTGTGCCATACTCTACAACAAGTAAGGGAATATAAAACGTACTAAGATTAGTTATGTTGAGGTAATAAATATAAATTTTGTTTAAATTACAGATTCTCTTAACTAAATTTTTACTGCAGTTGCAAATAAATTACAGTTAAATATTTATAATTATTACTACGATTAATTGTGTTTATGAAAAGTGCTATTTTTGTGTTGTGTTAAAAGAATGTTCCCAGGAATACATATTGGTCTACGTGAGGCTCCTACCAAGAATTCAAGCCGTGAATTTAAATGTTAAACAATTCTAAAAGTGTGAGATGCGCAGTTTGAAATATTCCAAAGACAGATATAGAAAAAGCAGCATTGATCGAAATTTATCGTTTTTGTCTATCCGCTTGTTCAGATTGGATAAATGGTCTCAGCGTTGAAACAGGTATGACTTGGAAATGTAATTGAAAAATGAGTAAATAGAGTTGAGTGAAAATTAACAATTTCAAATGTTAACTTTTCTTGCTTTTTACGTTGATATTACAGTTTTATGATTAAGTAGAGTTTCGTGTTGCTAAAATATTTTTCAGGAAGCGATAGAGTGTTTTACATTAGACTTTGCAATCACACGAGGAATAAATGGAAATAGAAATTCATCCTGACAAATAATATGAAAGAAGTTGTATCCAAAGACGTATTCACTGTACAAAATTGGGGGAAAAGATATATGAGAAGAAAGATTTAAGAAGCGTATAAACTATTGAGTCAGAAAACGTCAGCTTTCATGCAGTAAGTGATCAAAAATGTTTAATCCCCAATTTATGATAAAAAACTTAATAATTACGGCAATATTGTAAATTGAAAATTAATAATCCAGAGTAACATGTGGGAAGATAAAAAAAGACTGCCTATATTGTGAAATAAAAATTATGGTTAGTCAAAGTATTGTCATGTAACTTGAAAGGTAAATAGATTGGCTTTTGGTAATTTACAAGTATTAATGTAGGTCTTTAAACAAAGATGGCGTGTTGTTAATTTTGTTTAGGTAAGGCTGTGGGTTGAGATTGCGCGCGGACTCCAGTGAGTGGATGAACGCCGCGTGATTTCTCATGATGTCTGAAAGTTTTCAAGCCTCGACGCGTACTGTACCTTGTAACAAGTAAGGTTTATAACTAGATGAATTCTTTTTTATAAATAACTACATAGATGATACCGTAATTATGTTTTACCTAGTTGTTAAGATAAAGTTAACCGACAATTAATAATTTCCATGATGGTCTTTCTTAACATTAATTTAAACAAACGCAATGAATAAATTATAAGTATGTAAGTTAAATGAAGAAATTGAGTATGGTTGGTTGTGTTGTTCCAAAAGAATGTTTGCAGGAAATAGGAGTCTTAACATTAAGACCGGCCGTTGAACGATATTATGTGTTACGCAATTTGAAAATAATGAGCTACGCAGTAAGGTGACGAAGCAGCGATTTATCAAGCTAGAAACATGCGCACTACATGTAAATATATGTATAAAGGTATTTATAAGGTTTATAATCTGATATGGTTTCAAAATATTTACAAACGAATGAAAGGGAGTTATTGAATTCCATATCTAGTCTATACTGTAAAAGTCTTAATATTAGCTAAAGTTTAAACATCTATAGTAATATTATTAGTGCAGTAAAAAAATTTCTTATCAATTAGAAGGAAAATTGGGTAAATAAATCATATCACAAACAAATGTGTGTATTGATAATAACTGATTAAGCTTTAAACTTCAACTATCGGGTGTTGTAAAATTTGTTTAGGTAATGCTGTTTGGTTGTGATATCGTGACAGCTCCACCTGTCCCCAGTGCATAATCGCGATGATTGAAGTAATCATGGTGTCGTATTCATTCGATTCTTAAGACCAGCCGTGTGCCATACTCTACAACAAGTAAGGGAATATAAAACGTACTAAGATTAGTTATGTTGAGGTAATAAATATAAATTTTGTTTAAATTACAGATTCTCTTAACTAAATTTTTACTGCAGTTGCAAATAAATTACAGTTAAATATTTATAATTATTACTACGATTAATTGTGTTTATGAAAAGTGCTATTTTTGTGTTGTGTTAAAAGAATGTTCCCAGGAATACATATTGGTCTACGTGAGGCTCCTACCAAGAATTCAAGCCGTGAATTTAAATGTTAAACAATTCTAAAAGTGTGAGATGCGCAGTTTGAAATATTCCAAAGACAGATATAGAAAAAGCAGCATTGATCGAAATTTATCGTTTTTGTCTATCCGCTTGTTCAGATTGGATAAATGGTCTCAGCGTTGAAACAGGTAGGCCTATGACTTGGAAATGTAATTGAAAAATGAGTAAATAGAGTTGAGTGAAAATTAACAATTTCAAATGTTAACTTTTCTTGCTTTTTACGTTGATATTACAGTTTTATGATTAAGTAGAGTTTCGTTTTGCTAAAATATTTTTCAGGAAGCGATAGAGTGTTTTACATTAGACTTTGCAATCACACGAGGAATAAATGGAAATAGAAATTCATCCTGACAAATAATATGAAAGAAGTTGTATCCAAAGACGTATTCACTGTACAAAATTGGGGGAAAAGATATATGAGAAGAAAGATTTAAGAAGCGTATAAACTATTGAGTCAGAAACCGTCAGCTTTCATGCAGTAAGTGATCAAAAATGTTTAATCCCCAATTTATGATAAAAAATTTAATAATTACGGCAATATTGTAAATTGAAAATTAATAATCCAGAGTAACATGTGGGAAGATAAAAAAAGACTGCCTATATTGTGAAATAAAAATTATGGTTAGTCAAAGTATTGTCATGTAACTTGAAAGGTAAATAGATTGGCTTTTGGTAATTTACAAGTATTAATGTAGGTCTTTAAACAAAGATGGCGTGTTGTTAATTTTGTTTAGGTAAGGCTGTGGGTTGAGATTGCGCGCGGACTCCAGTGAGTGGATGAACGCCGCGTGATTTCTCATGATGTCTGAAAGTTTTCAAGCCTCGACGCGTACTGTACCTTGTAACAAGTAAGGTTTATAACTAGATGAATTCTTTTTTATAAATAACTACATAGATGATACCGTAATTATGTTTTACCTAGTTGTTAAGATAAAGTTAACCGACAATTAATAATTTCCATGATGGTCTTTCTTAACATTAATTTAAACAAACGCAATGAATAAATTATAAGTATGTAAGTTAAATGAAGAAATTGAGTATGGTTGGTTGTGTTGTTCCAAAAGAATGTTTGCAGGAAATAGGAGTCTTAACATTAAGACCGGCCGTTGAACGATATTATGTGTTACGCAATTTGAAAATAATGAGCTACGCAGTAAGGTGACGAAGCAGCGATTTATCAAGCTAGAAACATGCGCACTACATGTAAATATATGTATAAAGGTATTTATAAGGTTTATAATCTGATATGGTTTCAAAATATTTACAAACGAATGAAAGGGAGTTATTGAATTCCATATCTAGTCTATACTGTAAAAGTCTTAATATTAGCTAAAGTTTAAACATCTATAGTAATATTATTAGTGCAGTAAAAAAATTTCTTATCAATTAGAAGGAAAATTGGGTAAATAAATCATATCACAAACAAATGTGTGTATTGATAATAACTGATTAAGCTTTAAACTTCAACTATCGGGTGTTGTAAAATTTGTTTAGGTAATGCTGTTTGGTTGTGATATCGTGACAGCTCCACCTGTCCCCAGTGCATAATCGCGATGATGGAAGTAATCATGGTGTCGTATTCATTCGATTCTTAAGACCAGCCGTGTGCCATACTCTACAACAAGTAAGGGAATATAAAACGTACTAAGATTAGTTATGTTGAGGTAATAAATATAAATTTTGTTTAAATTACAGATTCTCTTAACTAAATTTTTACTGCAGTTGCAAATAAATTACAGTTAAATATTTATAATTATTACTACGATTAATTGTGTTTATGAAAAGTGCTATTTTTGTGTTGTGTTAAAAGAATGTTCCCAGGAATACATATTGGTCTACGTGAGGCTCCTACCAAGAATTCAAGCCGTGAATTTAAATGTTAAACAATTCTAAAAGTGTGAGATGCGCAGTTTGAAATATTCCAAAGACAGATATAGAAAAAGCAGCATTGATCGAAATTTATCGTTTTTGTCTATCCGCTTGTTCAGATTGGATAAATGGTCTCAGCGTTGAAACAGGTATGACTTGGAAATGTAATTGAAAAATGAGTAAATAGAGTTGAGTGAAAATTAACAATTTCAAATGTTAACTTTTCTTGCTTTTTACGTTGATATTACAGTTTTATGATTAAGTAGAGTTTCGTGTTGCTAAAATATTTTTCAGGAAGCGATAGAGTGTTTTACATTAGACTTTGCAATCACACGAGGAATAAATGGAAATAGAAATTCATCCTGACAAATAATATGAAAGAAGTTGTATCCAAAGACGTATTCACTGTACAAAATTGGGGGAAAAGATATATGAGAAGAAAGATTTAAGAAGCGTATAAACTATTGAGTCAGAAAACGTCAGCTTTCATGCAGTAAGTGATCAAAAATGTTTAATCCCCAATTTATGATAAAAAACTTAATAATTACGGCAATATTGTAAATTGAAAATTAATAATCCAGAGTAACATGTGGGAAGATAAAAAAAGACTGCCTATATTGTGAAATAAAAATTATGGTTAGTCAAAGTATTGTCATGTAACTTGAAAGGTAAATAGATTGGCTTTTGGTAATTTACAAGTATTAATGTAGGTCTTTAAACAAAGATGGCGTGTTGTTAATTTTGTTTAGGTAAGGCTGTGGGTTGAGATTGCGCGCCGACTCCAGTGAGTGGATGAACGCCGCGTGATTTCTCATGATGTCTGAAAGTTTTCAAGCCTCGACGCGTACTGTACCTTGTAACAAGTAAGGTTTATAACTAGATGAATTCTTTTTTATAAATAACTACATAGATGATACCGTAATTATGTTTTACCTAGTTGTTAAGATAAAGTTAACCGACAATTAATAATTTCCATGATGGTCTTTCTTAACATTAATTTAAACAAACGCAATGAATAAATTATAAGTATGTAAGTTAAATGAAGAAATTGAGTATGGTTGGTTGTGTTGTTCCAAAAGAATGTTTGCAGGAAATAGGAGTCTTAACATTAAGACCGGCCGTTGAACGATATTATGTGTTACGCAATTTGAAAATAATGAGCTACGCAGTAAGGTGACGAAGCAGCGATTTATCAAGCTAGAAACATGCGCACTACATGTTAAAATGTATAAAGGTATTTATAAGGTTTATAATCTGATATGGTTTCAAAATATTTACAAACGAATGAAAGGGAGTTATTAAATTCCATATCTAGTCTATACTGTAAAAGTCTTAATATTAGCTAAAGTTTAAACATCTATAGTAATATTATTAGTGCAGTAAAAAAATTTCTTATCAATTAGAAGGAAAATTGGGTAAATAAATCATATCACAAACATATGTGTGTATTGATAATAACTGATTAAGCTTTAAACTTCAACTATCGGGTGTTGTAAAATTTGTTTAGGTAATGCTGTTTGGTTGTGATATCGTGACAGCTCCACCTGTCCCCAGTGCATAATCGCGATGATTGAAGTAATCATGGTGTCGTATTCATTCGATTCTTAAGACCAGCCGTGTGCCATACTCTACAACAAGTAAGGGAATATAAAACGTACTAAGATTAGTTATGTTGAGGTAATAAATATAAATTTTGTTTAAATTACAGATTCTCTTAACTAAATTTTTACTGCAGTTGCAAATAAATTACAGTTAAATATTTATAATTATTACTACGATTAATTGTGTTTATGAAAAGTGCTATTTTTGTGTTGTGTTAAAAGAATGTTCCCAGGAATACATATTGGTCTACGTGAGGCTCCTACCAAGAATTCAAGCCGTGAATTTAAATGTTAAACAATTCTAAAAGTGTGAGATGCGCAGTTTGAAATATTCCAAAGACAGATATAGAAAAAGCAGCATTGATCGAAATTTATCGTTTTTGTCTATCCGCTTGTTCAGATTGGATAAATGGTCTCAGCGTTGAAACAGGTATGACTTGGAAATGTAATTGAAAAATGAGTAAATAGAGTTGAGTGAAAATTAACAATTTCAAATGTTAACTTTTCTTGCTTTTTACGTTGATATTACAGTTTTATGATTAAGTAGAGTTTCGTGTTGCTAAAATATTTTTCAGGAAGCGATAGAGTGTTTTACATTAGACTTTGCAATCACACGAGGAATAAATGGAAATAGAAATTCATCCTGACAAATAATATGAAAGAAGTTGTATCCAAAGACGTATTCACTGTACAAAATTGGGGGAAAAGATATATGAGAAGAAAGATTTAAGAAGCGTATAAACTATTGAGTCAGAAAACGTCAGCTTTCATGCAGTAAGTGATCAAAAATGTTTAATCCCCAATTTATGATAAAAAACTTAATAATTACGGCAATATTGTAAATTGAAAATTAATAATCCAGAGTAACATGTGGGAAGATAAAAAAAGACTGCCTATATTGTGAAATAAAAATTATGGTTAGTCAAAGTATTGTCATGTAACTTGAAAGGTAAATAGATTGGCTTTTGGTAATTTACAAGTATTAATGTAGGTCTTTAAACAAAGATGGCGTGTTGTTAATTTTGTTTAGGTAAGGCTGTGGGTTGAGATTGCGCGCGGACTCCAGTGAGTGGATGAACGCCGCGTGATTTCTCATGATGTCTGAAAGTTTTCAAGCCTCGACGCGTACTGTACCTTGTAACAAGTAAGGTTTATAACTAGATGAATTCTTTTTTATAAATAACTACATAGATGATACCGTAATTATGTTTTACCTAGTTGTTAAGATAAAGTTAACCGACAATTAATAATTTCCATGATGGTCTTTCTTAACATTAATTTAAACAAACGCAATGAATAAATTATAAGTATGTAAGTTAAATGAAGAAATTGAGTATGGTTGGTTGTGTTGTTCCAAAAGAATGTTTGCAGGAAATAGGAGTCTTAACATTAAGACCGGCCGTTGAAAGATATTATGTGTTACGCAATTTGAAAATAATGAGCTACGCAGTAAGGTGACGAAGCAGCGATTTATCAAGCTAGAAACATGCGCACTACATGTAAAAATGTATAAAGGTATTTATAAGGTTTATAATCTGATATGGTTTCAAAATATTTACAAACGAATGAAAGGGAGTTATTGAATTCCATATCTAGTCTATACTGTAAAAGTCTTAATATTAGCTAAAGTTTAAACATCTATAGTAATATTATTAGTGCAGTAAAAAAATTTCTTATCAATTAGAAGGAAAATTGGGTAAATAAATCATATCACAAACAAATGTGTGTATTGATAATAACTGATTAAGCTTTAAACTTCAACTATCGGGTGTTGTAAAATTTGTTTAGGTAATGCTGTTTGGTTGTGATATCGTGACAGCTCCACCTGTCCCCAGTGCATAATCGCGATGATGGAAGTAATCATGGTGTCGTATTCATTCGATTCTTAAGACCAGCCGTGTGCCATACTCTACAACAAGTAAGGGAATATAAAACGTACTAAGATTAGTTATGTTGAGGTAATAAATATAAATTTTGTTTAAATTACAGATTCTCTTAACTAAATTTTTACTGCAGTTGCAAATAAATTACAGTTAAATATTTATAATTATTACTACGATTAATTGTGTTTATGAAAAGTGCTATTTTTGTGTTGTGTTAAAAGAATGTTCCCAGGAATACATATTGGTCTACGTGAGGCTCCTACCAAGAATTCAAGCCGTGAATTTAAATGTTAAACAATTCTAAAAGTGTGAGATGCGCAGTTTGAAATATTCCAAAGACAGATATAGAAAAAGCAGCATTGATCGAAATTTATCGTTTTTGTCTATCCGCTTGTTCAGATTGGATAAATGGTCTCAGCGTTGAAACAGGTATGACTTGGAAATGTAATTGAAAAATGAGTAAATAGAGTTGAGTGAAAATTAACAATTTCAAATGTTAACTTTTCTTGCTTTTTACGTTGATATTACAGTTTTATGATTAAGTAGAGTTTCGTGTTGCTAAAATATTTTTCAGGAAGCGATAGAGTGTTTTACATTAGACTTTGCAATCACACGAGGAATAAATGGAAATAGAAATTCATCCTGACAAATAATATGAAAGAAGTTGTATCCAAAGACGTATTCACTGTACAAAATTGGGGGAAAAGATATATGAGAAGAAAGATTTAAGAAGCGTATAAACTATTGAGTCAGAAAACGTCAGCTTTCATGCAGTAAGTGATCAAAAATGTTTAATCCCCAATTTATGATAAAAAACTTAATAATTACGGCAATATTGTAAATTGAAAATTAATAATCCAGAGTAACATGTGGGAAGATAAAAAAAGACTGCCTATATTGTGAAATAAAAATTATGGTTAGTCAAAGTATTGTCATGTAACTTGAAAGGTAAATAGATTGGCTTTTGGTAATTTACAAGTATTAATGTAGGTCTTTAAACAAAGATGGCGTGTTGTTAATTTTGTTTAGGTAAGGCTGTGGGTTGAGATTGCGCGCCGACTCCAGTGAGTGGATGAACGCCGCGTGATTTCTCATGATGTCTGAAAGTTTTCAAGCCTCGACGCGTACTGTACCTTGTAACAAGTAAGGTTTATAACTAGATGAATTCTTTTTTATAAATAACTACATAGATGATACCGTAATTATGTTTTACCTAGTTGTTAAGATAAAGTTAACCGACAATTAATAATTTCCATGATGGTCTTTCTTAACATTAATTTAAACAAACGCAATGAATAAATTATAAGTATGTAAGTTAAATGAAGAAATTGAGTATGGTTGGTTGTGTTGTTCCAAAAGAATGTTTGCAGGAAATAGGAGTCTTAACATTAAGACCGGCCGTTGAACGATATTATGTGTTACGCAATTTGAAAATAATGAGCTACGCAGTAAGGTGACGAAGCAGCGATTTATCAAGCTAGAAACATGCGCACTACATGTTAAAATGTATAAAGGTATTTATAAGGTTTATAATCTGATATGGTTTCAAAATATTTACAAACGAATGAAAGGGAGTTATTAAATTCCATATCTAGTCTATACTGTAAAAGTCTTAATATTAGCTAAAGTTTAAACATCTATAGTAATATTATTAGTGCAGTAAAAAAATTTCCTATCAATTAGAAGGAAAATTGGGTAAATAAATCATATCACAAACAAATGTGTGTATTGATAATAACTGATTAAGCTTTAAACTTCAACTATCGGGTGTTGTAAAATTTGTTTAGGTAATGCTGTTTGGTTGTGATATCGTGACAGCTCCACCTGTCCCCAGTGCATAATCGCGATGATTGAAGTAATCATGGTGTCGTATTCATTCGATTCTTAAGACCAGCCGTGTGCCATACTCTACAACAAGTAAGGGAATATAAAACGTACTAAGATTAGTTATGTTGAGGTAATAAATATAAATTTTGTTTAAATTACAGATTCTCTTAACTAAATTTTTACTGCAGTTGCAAATAAATTACAGTTAAATATTTATAATTATTACTACGATTAATTGTGTTTATGAAAAGTGCTATTTTTGTGTTGTGTTAAAAGAATGTTCCCAGGAATACATATTGGTCTACGTGAGGCTCCTACCAAGAATTCAAGCCGTGAATTTAAATGTTAAACAATTCTAAAAGTGTGAGATGCGCAGTTTGAAATATTCCAAAGACAGATATAGAAAAAGCAGCATTGATCGAAATTTATCGTTTTTGTCTATCCGCTTGTTCAGATTGGATAAATGGTCTCAGCGTTGAAACAGGTATGACTTGGAAATGTAATTGAAAAATGAGTAAATAGAGTTGAGTGAAAATTAACAATTTCAAATGTTAACTTTTCTTGCTTTTTACGTTGATATTACAGTTTTATGATTAAGTAGAGTTTCGTGTTGCTAAAATATTTTTCAGGAAGCGATAGAGTGTTTTACATTAGACTTTGCAATCACACGAGGAATAAATGGAAATAGAAATTCATCCTGACAAATAATATGAAAGAAGTTGTATCCAAAGACGTATTCACTGTACAAAATTGGGGGAAAAGATATATGAGAAGAAAGATTTAAGAAGCGTATAAACTATTGAGTCAGAAAACGTCAGCTTTCATGCAGTAAGTGATCAAAAATGTTTAATCCCCAATTTATGATAAAAAACTTAATAATTACGGCAATATTGTAAATTGAAAATTAATAATCCAGAGTAACATGTGGGAAGATAAAAAAAGACTGCCTATATTGTGAAATAAAAATTATGGTTAGTCAAAGTATTGTCATGTAACTTGAAAGGTAAATAGATTGGCTTTTGGTAATTTACAAGTATTAATGTAGGTCTTTAAACAAAGATGGCGTGTTGTTAATTTTGTTTAGGTAAGGCTGTGGGTTGAGATTGCGCGCCGACTCCAGTGAGTGGATGAACGCCGCGTGATTTCTCATGATGTCTGAAAGTTTTCAAGCCTCGACGCGTACTGTACCTTGTAACAAGTAAGGTTTATAACTAGATGAATTCTTTTTTATAAATAACTACATAGATGATACCGTAATTATGTTTTACCTAGTTGTTAAGATAAAGTTAACCGACAATTAATAATTTCCATGATGGTCTTTCTTAACATTAATTTAAACAAACGCAATGAATAAATTATAAGTATGTAAGTTAAATGAAGAAATTGAGTATGGTTGGTTGTGTTGTTCCAAAAGAATGTTTGCAGGAAATAGGAGTCTTAACATTAAGACCGGCCGTTGAAAGATATTATGTGTTACGCAATTTGAAAATAATGAGCTACGCAGTAAGGTGACGAAGCAGCGATTTATCAAGCTAGAAACATGCGCACTACATGTAAAAATGTATAAAGGTATTTATAAGGTTTATAATCTGATATGGTTTCAAAATATTTACAAACGAATGAAAGGGAGTTATTGAATTCCATATCTAGTCTATACTGTAAAAGTCTTAATATTAGCTAAAGTTTAAACATCTATAGTAATATTATTAGTGCAGTAAAAAAATTTCTTATCAATTAGAAGGAAAATTGGGTAAATAAATCATATCACAAACAAATGTGTGTATTGATAATAACTGATTAAGCTTTAAACTTCAACTATCGGGTGTTGTAAAATTTGTTTAGGTAATGCTGTTTGGTTGTGATATCGTGACAGCTCCACCTGTCCCCAGTGCATAATCGCGATGATTGAAGTAATCATGGTGTCGTATTCATTCGATTCTTAAGACCAGCCGTGTGCCATACTCTACAACAAGTAAGGGAATATAAAACGTACTAAGATTAGTTATGTTGAGGTAATAAATATAAATTTTGTTTAAATTACAGATTCTCTTAACTAAATTTTTACTGCAGTTGCAAATAAATTACAGTTAAATATTTATAATTATTTCTACGATTAATTGTGTTTATGAAAAGTGCTATTTTTGTGTTGTGTTAAAAGAATGTTCCCAGGAATACATATTGGTCTACGTGAGGCTCCTACCAAGAATTCAAGCCGTGAATTTAAATGTTAAACAATTCTAAAAGTGTGAGATGCGCAGTTTGAAATATTCCAAAGACAGATATAGAAAAAGCAGCATTGATCGAAATTTATCGTTTTTGTCTATCCGCTTGTTCAGATTGGATAAATGGTCTCAGCGTTGAAACAGGTAGGCCTATGACTTGGAAATGTAATTGAAAAATGAGTAAATAGAGTTGAGTGAAAATTAACAATTTCAAATGTTAACTTTTCTTGCTTTTTACGTTGATATTACAGTTTTATGATTAAGTAGAGTTTCGTGTTGCTAAAATATTTTTCAGGAAGCGATAGAGTGTTTTACATTAGACTTTGCAATCACACGAGGAATAAATGGAAATAGAAATTCATCCTGACAAATAATATGAAAGAAGTTGTATCCAAAGACGTATTCACTGTACAAAATTGGGGGAAAAGATATATGAGAAGAAAGATTTAAGAAGCGTATAAACTATTGAGTCAGAAACCGTCAGCTTTCATGCAGTAAGTGATCAAAAATGTTTAATCCCCAATTTATGATAAAAAATTTAATAATTACGGCAATATTGTAAATTGAAAATTAATAATCCAGAGTAACATGTGGGAAGATAAAAAAAGACTGCCTATATTGTGAAATAAAAATTATGGTTAGTCAAAGTATTGTCATGTAACTTGAAAGGTAAATAGATTGGCTTTTGGTAATTTACAAGTATTAACCCTGGAAATGATAAATGGTATGCGTCGCCAGTGATACGCGATTTTTAGCGCCGCGCAGCATATTTTTAAAAAAATCATAGAAAATATATATAGTAAGTAAATTATAATGTATTATACATCATTTTGTTCATAAAAACATGCAGAAAAAGAATATAACATATATTTGTTACATACCTTTATTTGAAGTAGCCATAGTCCAGTTGAAACACACAAAAAAGTTTTTTTCAAAAATTTTTTTCAAATTTGGAAGTCTGTTCTTCAAAAACTTCTTGAAATACACAACTATTCCTAATGTAAAAAATGTTCACAATGTTATGATCAATAAAAAAGATCCCATACTTATATACTGTAAAGTGAATGGTAAAAAAGTTAAAATTGAAAAACTAAAAGTATGTACACGCAAAAAGCACCAAGTATTTAGTCCGAGTCACTGGTCGGAGCATTTCTTTTCCTTCCTTTGTGGGTAGGCCTTATGTAATGTTCCAGTTTGTGGTAACATGTTGTGTGTATCCCACAGTTACAACCAGGGCACCAGTACAAACTTCTTTTTCTTCTTACTGTGGGGTCAGTAGCACAAACTACACAGACCCTTTCCTTACGGCCAGGTAAGTGTGCGAGTTTGTGAACGCTCTCATCTAGGCCTAGGCCTTCATCAACCTGGATGGGCATTGCAACTGCTGCAGCAGCTTCTCCCCTTGCCAATTCATTTATAATGCAATCAACAAAATCATCCCTTTCCATTGGTCTATCTGTGTTGTTAGAATACAAACACCAAGCATCGAATACGGCGATATCAAGCAGATTGTAAAATATCTTCTTCCAGTACTTTTTGGCAGGCCTAGTGCAGGATAGATGGTAAATGCTCTTATCACTACAGTCCACACCACCCATTTGCAAATTATATTTGTTTATAAGAATAGGTTTCACCGCACGTAGTCCGCTCCTGCTAGTTATAAGTCGGTCTTCGGCATGACAACCGGTAGTCGCTAGGAAAACAGGTTTCCTGTTTTTCTTTTGCTTATAGCCTACTAAAAGAATATTGCCTTTCCTGTAGTAAATACTTTTCTCTATTCCTAAATTAGCACGCACAACTTTTTTTTCTAGACCCTTAGTTCTTTTGTTCACCGTCCCAGTGATAAAAGTTTTTTTCTTGAATAAGTGACGAGCCAACGGTAATTTAGTATAGAAGTTGTCCGTGAATACATGATACCACTTATTGAATAGGTTACATTTTTCCAGCTCATTCATGACAACTTTTTCAGTAAATGGGGTACTTCCTCCAGCAAGAAAATCTTTTCCACTGTACAGTGAGACATTCATAACATAACTAGTTTTACTGTCACACAGTACAAATTTTTTTATACCGTACCTTGCATGTTTTTTTTTGGGCATGTATGTTATAAATGAGCATCGGTTCTTCATTCCAATTAGGGATTCATCAATCGATACATTTTGGTAGGGAATAAAAAATTGTTTTAGTTTGTCATTTATATAATCAAAAAATACTCTTATCTTATGCCAGGGATCATAGTCTGGGTGGTTACGAGGTAACGGCGCAAACGAGCTAAGGTGAAACATAGAAGATATCAACTGAAATCTGTTACAGGACATAACTCGAGAAAACCAAGGAATGTGCCTATTTTCTTTTCTATTCCAGTAATCAACAACATTTTTTTCTCTGATAATACCCATGTTCAATACTATAGCAATAAACTTTTTCATTTCGGTTACCGTGACATCTTTCCATTTTGTTAGCCTAGAAGCTCTCCTCATGTTTCCTGATTCTCGTTTATTTCTAATTTCATTATTAGCAAATACATTTGTTTCTCTTACCAATAAATTCCAAATGAACTCTGTGAAGAAAAGATAAAAGTACTGAATAGGGCTAGAGTTTCTGGGAGGACAGTTTTGTATTCCAGATCTTCTCACAAGAAACTTGTCTTCAGCATTGAACTCAGTTTCAGGGGGGAGGACACGAACCCAAACAGAAGATTGAATTCTCTGATCAAGGGGCATATCAGAATCACTAACACTTTCCTCACTTTCTTGAGATGAATCTGGTGAATCAGGCCTATCTTCCAAGTCCGATAACGTAGGCACGTAGTCTTCATCACTTCCCGATAAAGAATCTGTCACCGATAAATCGTCAGGTAAATCTAACGCGGAAATATCACTACCGTTATCCGAAATATCATCTAGTAAATTTTCATCATCTAATAAATCTCTAATATCATCAGAACGACACGGATCGGGCATTTTAGGTTACATTAGCACAGCAGAAACACAACAACGAACAACAGAACGACGCAGTTGCCGACAGCCGAGCAGCTGTCGCGTAGCGGCCCCGTTTGGCGTTTGGACTTTTTATACCAGTAAAATCATACTATATAAAATGATACCCCCGCCGCAGCAAACCTGCCGTCTAAGCGAATTTCCATTTGGCCGAATTGATTTTCAATTGATCTATTTAAATAACATTAGGTTTAACGAGTACCTAGGTTTGCTGCTACAAGGAAACTAATAAAGTAGTGTGTTTTTAGTAAAATATTTATAGCTTACTATAAAATAAATAAATTTGCCAAGTTTGATCAAAATATATCCATAAACAAGCAAACTACAACATTTTACAATATTCTCCATAAGAATAACATGGGAATTTTAAATTTACCATTTTTTTAGTTTTCTCCGTAACCAATAACCGTACAAAAACACTTTGATATACTGAATTGTTTGTTTTTTTAAGCTCTTTAAGAAGGTTTAGAGAAAAATTGGGAAATTTTGTGTTTTGAGGGTAAGAAGTGAGAAAAACCAATTTTTACCCCATAAAACCCCCCATAAAACCCTGTTCCCATAGTCCGATCATGCTGGATCGCGAACTCATTCAAGTTTATCCCGCCTTACACCTTCAAACCAAATTTCATCAAAATCGGATAAAAATTACTCAAGTTATCGTGTTCACGGACACATATATATATAAATCTATATATATATATATCTATATATATATATATATATACATATATAAAAATTTGAACGAATGGTGTTTTTGGCCTCTGGGGACATTAAAATGAAAAAGTAAATCGGTCCCGGGCCTAAGTCTTACCATGAGACCTACGGTAATAGCTACTTCCCTATAGGGAAATTCGCTAATAATACATATATGAAAGTTAGTATATTTAGATGCGCAATTAAGTGGGGAATCGATTGGTACTATTTATTTTGAGATTAGATCAACTGTTGCGGCGCCGCGACGCTATGAAAATGACCGTCGTAAATTACGACTCTATCACTTGACGGGCGGGTTTGACCGTCGTAATTTGCGACGGTCATCAGTTCGAGGGTTAATGTAGGTCTTTAAACAAAGATGGCGTGTTGTTAATTTTGTTTAGGTAAGGCTGTGGGTTGAGATTGCGCGCGGACTCCAGTGAGTGGATGAACGCCGCGTGATTTCTCATGATGTCTGAAAGTTTTCAAGCCTCGACGCGTACTGTACCTTGTAACAAGTAAGGTTTATAACTAGATGAATCCTTTTTTATAAATAACTACATAGATGATACCGTAATTATGTTTTACCTAGTTGTTAAGATAAAGTTAACCGACAATTAATAATTTCCATGATGGTCTTTCTTAACATTAATTTAAACAAACGCAATGAATAAATTATAAGTATGTAAGTTAAATGAAGAAATTGAGTATGGTTGGTTGTGTTGATCCAAAAGAATGTTTGCAGGAAATAGGAGTCTTAACATTAAGACCGGCCGTTGAAAGATATTATGTGTTACGCAATTTGAAAATAATGAGCTACGCAGTAAGGTGACGAAGCAGCGATTTATCAAGCTAGAAACATGCGCACTACATGTAAAAATGTATAAAGGTATTTATAAGGTTTATAATCTGATATGGTTTCAAAATATTTACAAACGAATGAAAGGGAGTTATTGAATTCCATATCTGGTCTATACTGTAAAAGTCTTAATATTAGCTAAAGTTTAAACATCTATAGTAATATTATTAGTGCAGTAAAAAAATTTCTTATCAATTAGAAGGAAAATTGGGTAAATAAATCATATAACAAACAAATGTGTGTATTGATAATAACTGATTAGGCTTTAAACTTCAACTATCGGGTGTTGTAAAATTTGTTTAGGTAATGCTGTTTAGTTGTGATATCGTGACAGCTCCACCTGTCCCCAGTGCATAATCGCGATGATGGAAGTAATCATGGTGTCGTATTCATTCGATTCTTAAGACCAGCCGTGTGCCATACTCTACAACAAGTAAGGGAATATAAAACGTACTAAGATTAGTTATGTTGAGGTAATAAATATAAATTTTGTTAAAATTACAGATTCTCTTAACAAAACTTTTACTGCAGTTGCAAATAAATTACAGTTAAATATTTATAATTATTACTACGATTAATTGTGTTTATGAAAAGTGCTATTTTTGTGTTGTGTTAAAAGAATGTTCCCAGGAATACATATTGGTCTACGTGAGGCTCCTACCAAGAATTCAAGCCGTGAATTTAAATGTTAAACAATTCTAAAAGTGTGAGATGCGCAGTTTGAAATATTCCAAAGACAGATATAGAAAAAGCAGCATTGATCGAAATTTATCGTTTTTGTCTATCCGCTTGTTCAGATTGGATAAATGGTCTCAGCGTTGAAACAGGTATGACTTGGAAATGTAATTGAAAAATGAGTAAATAGAGTTGAGTGAAAATTAACAATTTCAAATGTTAACTTTTCTTCCTTTTTACGTTGATATTACAGTTTTATGATTAAGTAGAGTTTCGTGTTGCTAAAATATTTTTCAGGAAGCGATAGAGTGTTTTACATTAGACTTTGCAATCACACGAGGAATAAATGGAAATAGAAATTCATCCTGACAAATAATATGAAAGAAGTTGTATCCAAAGACGTATTCACTGTACAAAATTGGGGGAAAAGATATATGAGAAGAAAGATTTAAGAAGCGTATAAACTATTGAGTCAGAAAACGTCAGCTTTCATGCAGTAAGTGATCAAAAATGTTTAATCCCCAATTTATGATAAAAAACTTAATAATTACGGCAATATTGTAAATTGAAAATTAATAATCCAGAGTAACATGTGGGAAGATAAAAAAAGACTGCCTATATTGTGAAATAAAAATTATGGTTAGTCAAAGTATTGTCATGTAACTTGAAAGGTAAATAGATTGGCTTTTGGTAATTTACAAGTATTAATGTAGGTCTTTAATCAAAGATGGCGTGTTGTTAATTTTGTTTAGGTAAGGCTGTGGGTTGAGATTGCGCGCGGACTCCAGTGAGTGGATGAACGCCGCGTGATTTCTCATGATGTCTGAAAGTTTTCAAGCCTCGACGCGTACTGTACCTTGTAACAAGTAAGGTTTATAACTAGATGAATTCTTTTTTATAAATAACTACATAGATGATACCGTAATTATGTTTTACCTAGTTGTTAAGATAAAGTTAACCGACAATTAATAATTTCCATGATGGTCTTTCTTAACATTAATTTAAACAAACGCAATGAATAAATTATAAGTATGTAAGTTAAATGAAGAAATTGAGTATGGTTGGTTGTGTTGTTCCAAAAGAATGTTTGCAGGAAATAGGAGTCTTAACATTAAGACCGGCCGTTGAACGATATTATGTGTTACGCAATTTGAAAATAATGAGCTACGCAGTAAGGTGACGAAGCAGCGATTTATCAAGCTAGAAACATGCGCACTACATGTTAAAATGTATAAAGGTATTTATAAGGTTTATAATCTGATATGGTTTCAAAATATTTACAAACGAATGAAAGGGAGTTATTGAATTCCATATCTAGTCTATACTGTAAAAGTCTTAATATTAGCTAAAGTTTAAACATCTATAGTAATATTATTAGTGCAGTAAAAAAATTTCTTATCAATTAGAAGGAAAATTGGGTAAATAAATCATATCACAAACAAATGTGTGTATTGATAATAACTGATTAAGCTTTAAACTTCAACTATCGGGTGTTGTAAAATTTGTTTAGGTAATGCTGTTTGGTTGTGATATCGTGACAGCTCCACCTGTCCCCAGTGCATAATCGCGATGATTGAAGTAATCATGGTGTCGTATTCATTCGATTCTTAAGACCAGCCGTGTGCCATACTCTACAACAAGTAAGGGAATATAAAACGTACTAAGATTAGTTATGTTGAGGTAATAAATATAAATTTTGTTTAAATTACTGATTCTCTTAACTAAATTTTTACTGCAGTTGCAAATAAATTACAGTTAAATATTTATAATTATTACTACGATTAATTGTGTTTATGAAAAGTGCTATTTTTGTGTTGTGTTAAAAGAATGTTCCCAGGAATACATATTGGTCTACGTGAGGCTCCTACCAAGAATTCAAGCCGTGAATTTAAATGTTAAACAATTCTAAAAGTGTGAGATGCGCAGTTTGAAATATTCCAAAGACAGATATAGAAAAAGCAGCATTGATCGAAATTTATCGTTTTTGTCTATCCGCTTGTTCAGATTGGATAAATGGTCTCAGCGTTGAAACAGGTAGGCCTATGACTTGGAAATGTAATTGAAAAATGAGTAAATAGAGTTGAGTGAAAATTAACAATTTCAAATGTTAACTTTTCTTGCTTTTTACGTTGATATTACAGTTTTATGATTAAGTAGAGTTTCGTGTTGCTAAAATATTTTTCAGGAAGCGATAGAGTGTTTTACATTAGACTTTGCAATCACACGAGGAATAAATGGAAATAGAAATTCATCCTGACAAATAATATGAAAGAAGTTGTATCCAAAGACGTATTCACTGTACAAAATTGGGGGAAAAGATATATGAGAAGAAAGATTTAAGAAGCGTATAAACTATTGAGTCAGAAACCGTCAGCTTTCATGCAGTAAGTGATCAAAAATGTTTAATCCCCAATTTATGATAAAAAATTTAATAATTACGGCAATATTGTAAATTGAAAATTAATAATCCAGAGTAACATGTGGGAAGATAAAAAAAGACTGCCTATATTGTGAAATAAAAATTATGGTTAGTCAAAGTATTGTCATGTAACTTGAAAGGTAAATAGATTGGCTTTTGGTAATTTACAAGTATTAACCCTGGAAATGATAAATGGTATGCGTCGCCAGTGATACGCGATTTTTAGCGCCGCGCAGCATATTTTTAAAAAAATCATAGAAAATATATATAGTAAGTAAATTATAATGTATTATACATCATTTTGTTCATAAAAACATGCAGAAAAAGAATATAACATATATTTGTTACATACCTTTATTTGAAGTAGCCATAGTCCAGTTGAAACACACAAAAAAGTTTTTTTCAAAAATTTTTTTCAAATTTGGAAGTCTGTTCTTCAAAAACTTCTTGAAATACACAACTATTCCTAATGTAAAAAATGTTCACAATGTTATGATCAATAAAAAAGATCCCATACTTATATACTGTAAAGTGAATGGTAAAAAAGTTAAAATTGAAAAACTAAAAGTATGTACACGCAAAAAGCACCAAGTATTTAGTCCGAGTCACTGGTCGGAGCATTTCTTTTCCTTCCTTTGTGGGTAGGCCTTATGTAATGTTCCAGTTTGTGGTAACATGTTGTGTGTATCCCACAGTTACAACCAGGGCACCAGTACAAACTTCTTTTTCTTCTTACTGTGGGGTCAGTAGCACAAACTACACAGACCCTTTCCTTACGGCCAGGTAAGTGTGCGAGTTTGTGAACGCTCTCATCTAGGCCTAGGCCTTCATCAACCTGGATGGGCATTGCAACTGCTGCAGCAGCTTCTCCCCTTGCCAATTCATTTATAATGCAATCAACAAAATCATCCCTTTCCATTGGTCTATCTGTGTTGTTAGAATACAAACACCAAGCATCGAATACGGCGATATCAAGCAGATTGTAAAATATCTTCTTCCAGTACTTTTTGGCAGGCCTAGTGCAGGATAGATGGTAAATGCTCTTATCACTACAGTCCACACCACCCATTTGCAAATTATATTTGTTTATAAGAATAGGTTTCACCGCACGTAGTCCGCTCCTGCTAGTTATAAGTCGGTCTTCGGCATGACAACCGGTAGTCGCTAGGAAAACAGGTTTCCTGTTTTTCTTTTGCTTATAGCCTACTAAAAGAATATTGCCTTTCCTGTAGTAAATACTTTTCTCTATTCCTAAATTAGCACGCACAACTTTTTTTTCTAGACCCTTAGTTCTTTTGTTCACCGTCCCAGTGATAAAAGTTTTTTTCTTGAATAAGTGACGAGCCAACGGTAATTTAGTATAGAAGTTGTCCGTGAATACATGATACCACTTATTGAATAGGTTACATTTTTCCAGCTCATTCATGACAACTTTTTCAGTAAATGGGGTACTTCCTCCAGCAAGAAAATCTTTTCCACTGTACAGTGAGACATTCATAACATAACTAGTTTTACTGTCACACAGTACAAATTTTTTTATACCGTACCTTGCATGTTTTTTTTTGGGCATGTATGTTATAAATGAGCATCGGTTCTTCATTCCAATTAGGGATTCATCAATCGATACATTTTGGTAGGGAATAAAAAATTGTTTTAGTTTGTCATTTATATAATCAAAAAATACTCTTATCTTATGCCAGGGATCATAGTCTGGGTGGTTACGAGGTAACGGCGCAAACGAGCTAAGGTGAAACATAGAAGATATCAACTGAAATCTGTTACAGGACATAACTCGAGAAAACCAAGGAATGTGCCTATTTTCTTTTCTATTCCAGTAATCAACAACATTTTTTTCTCTGATAATACCCATGTTCAATACTATAGCAATAAACTTTTTCATTTCGGTTACCGTGACATCTTTCCATTTTGTTAGCCTAGAAGCTCTCCTCATGTTTCCTGATTCTCGTTTATTTCTAATTTCATTATTAGCAAATACATTTGTTTCTCTTACCAATAAATTCCAAATGAACTCTGTGAAGAAAAGATAAAAGTACTGAATAGGGCTAGAGTTTCTGGGAGGACAGTTTTGTATTCCAGATCTTCTCACAAGAAACTTGTCTTCAGCATTGAACTCAGTTTCAGGGGGGAGGACACGAACCCAAACAGAAGATTGAATTCTCTGATCAAGGGGCATATCAGAATCACTAACACTTTCCTCACTTTCTTGAGATGAATCTGGTGAATCAGGCCTATCTTCCAAGTCCGATAACGTAGGCACGTAGTCTTCATCACTTCCCGATAAAGAATCTGTCACCGATAAATCGTCAGGTAAATCTAACGCGGAAATATCACTACCGTTATCCGAAATATCATCTAGTAAATTTTCATCATCTAATAAATCTCTAATATCATCAGAACGACACGGATCGGGCATTTTAGGTTACATTAGCACAGCAGAAACACAACAACGAACAACAGAACGACGCAGTTGCCGACAGCCGAGCAGCTGTCGCGTAGCGGCCCCGTTTGGCGTTTGGACTTTTTATACCAGTAAAATCATACTATATAAAATGATAATACATATATGAAAGTTAGTATATTTAGATGCGCAATTAAGTGGGGAATCGATTGGTACTATTTATTTTGAGATTAGATCAACTGTTGCGGCGCCGCGACGCTATGAAAATGACCGTCGTAAATTACGACTCTATCACTTGACGGGCGGGTTTGACCGTCGTAATTTGCGACGGTCATCAGTTCGAGGGTTAATGTAGGTCTTTAAACAAAGATGGCGTGTTGTTAATTTTGTTTAGGTAAGGCTGTGGGTTGAGATTGCGCGCGGACTCCAGTGAGTGGATGAACGCCGCGTGATTTCTCATGATGTCTGAAAGTTTTCAAGCCTCGACGCGTACTGTACCTTGTAACAAGTAAGGTTTATAACTAGATGAATCCTTTTTTATAAATAACTACATAGATGATACCGTAATTATGTTTTACCTAGTTGTTAAGATAAAGTTAACCGACAATTAATAATTTCCATGATGGTCTTTCTTAACATTAATTTAAACAAACGCAATGAATAAATTATAAGTATGTAAGTTAAATGAAGAAATTGAGTATGGTTGGTTGTGTTGTTCCAAAAGAATGTTTGCAGGAAATAGGAGTCTTAACATTAAGACCGGCCGTTGAAAGATATTATGTGTTACGCAATTTGAAAATAATGAGCTACGCAGTAAGGTGACGAAGCAGCGATTTATCAAGCTAGAAACATGCGCACTACATGTAAAAATGTATAAAGGTATTTATAAGGTTTATAATCTGATATGGTTTCAAAATATTTACAAACGAATGAAAGGGAGTTATTGAATTCCATATCTGGTCTATACTGTAAAAGTCTTAATATTAGCTAAAGTTTAAACATCTATAGTAATATTATTAGTGCAGTAAAAAAATTTCTTATCAATTAGAAGGAAAATTGGGTAAATAAATCATATAACAAACAAATGTGTGTATTGATAATAACTGATTAAGCTTTAAACTTCAACTATCGGGTGTTGTAAAATTTGTTTAGGTAATGCTGTTTGGTTGTGATATCGTGACAGCTCCACCTGTCCCCAGTGCATAATCGCGATGATGGAAGTAATCATGGTGTCGTATTCATTCGATTCTTAAGACCAGCCGTGTGCCATACTCTACAACAAGTAAGGGAATATAAAACGTACTAAGATTAGTTATGTTGAGGTAATAAATATAAATTTTGTTAAAATTACAGATTCTCTTAACAAAACTTTTACTGCAGTTGCAAATAAATTACAGTTAAATATTTATAATTATTACTACGATTAATTGTGTTTATGAAAAGTGCTATTTTTGTGTTGTGTTAAAAGAATGTTCCCAGGAATACATATTGGTCTACGTGAGGCTCCTACCAAGAATTCAAGCCGTGAATTTAAATGTTAAACAATTCTAAAAGTGTAAGATGCGCAGTTTGAAATATTCCAAAGACAGATATAGAAAAAGCAGCATTGATCGAAATTTATCGTTTTTGTCTATCCGCTTGTTCAGATTGGATAAATGGTCTCAGCGTTGAAACAGGTATGACTTGGAAATGTAATTGAAAAATGAGTAAATAGAGTTGAGTGAAAATTAACAATTTCAAATGTTAACTTTTCTTCCTTTTTACGTTGATATTACAGTTTTATGATTAAGTAGAGTTTCGTGTTGCTAAAATATTTTTCAGGAAGCGATAGAGTGTTTTACATTAGACTTTGCAATCACACGAGGAATAAATGGAAATAGAAATTCATCCTGACAAATAATATGAAAGAAGTTGTATCCAAAGACGTATTCACTGTACAAAATTGGGGGAAAAGATATATGAGAAGAAAGATTTAAGAAGCGTATAAACTATTGAGTCAGAAAACGTCAGCTTTCATGCAGTAAGTGATCAAAAATGTTTAATCCCCAATTTATGATAAAAAACTTAATAATTACGGCAATATTGTAAATTGAAAATTAATAATCCAGAGTAACATGTGGGAAGATAAAAAAAGACTGCCTATATTGTGAAATAAAAATTATGGTTAGTCAAAGTATTGTCATGTAACTTGAAAGGTAAATAGATTGGCTTTTGGTAATTTACAAGTATTAATGTAGGTCTTTAAACAAAGATGGCGTGTTGTTAATTTTGTTTAGGTAAGGCTGTGGGTTGAGATTGCGCGCGGACTCCAGTGAGTGGATGAACGCCGCGTGATTTCTCATGATGTCTGAAAGTTTTCAAGCCTCGACGCGTACTGTACCTTGTAACAAGTAAGGTTTATAACTAGATGAATTCTTTTTTATAAATAACTACATAGATGATACCGTAATTATGTTTTACCTAGTTGTTAAGATAAAGTTAACCGACAATTAATAATTTCCATGATGGTCTTTCTTAACATTAATTTAAACAAACGCAATGAATAAATTATAAGTATGTAAGTTAAATGAAGAAATTGAGTATGGTTGGTTGTGTTGTTCCAAAAGAATGTTTGCAGGAAATAGGAGTCTTAACATTAAGACCGGCCGTTGAACGATATTATGTGTTACGCAATTTGAAAATAATGAGCTACGCAGTAAGGTGACGAAGCAGCGATTTATCAAGCTAGAAACATGCGCACTACATGTTAAAATGTATAAAGGTATTTATAAGGTTTATAATCTGATATGGTTTCAAAATATTTACAAACGAAAGAAAGGGAGTTATTGAATTCCATATCTAGTCTATACTGTAAAAGTCTTAATATTAGCTAAAGTTTAAACATCTATAGTAATATTATTAGTGCAGTAAAAAAATTTCTTATTAATTAGAAGGAAAATTGGGTAAATAAATCATATCACAAACAAATGTGTGTATTGATAATAACTGATTAAGCTTTAAACTTCAACTATCGGGTGTTGTAAAATTTGTTTAGGTAATGCTGTTTGGTTGTGATATCGTGACAGCTCCACCTGTCCCCAGTGCATAATCGCGATGATTGAAGTAATCATGGTGTCGTATTCATTCGATTCTTAAGACCAGCCGTGTGCCATACTCTACAACAAGTAAGGGAATATAAAAGGTACTAAGATTAGTTATGTTGAGGTAATAAATATAAATTTTGTTTAAATTACAGATTCTCTTAACTAAATTTTTACTGCAGTTGCAAATAAATTACAGTTAAATATTTATAATTATTACTACGATTAATTGTGTTTATGAAAAGTGCTATTTTTGTGTTGTGTTAAAAGAATGTTCCCAGGAATACATATTGGTCTACGTGAGGCTCCTACCAAGAATTCAAGCCGTGAATTTAAATGTTAAACAATTCTAAAAGTGTGAGATGCGCAGTTTGAAATATTCCAAAGACAGATATAGAAAAAGCAGCATTGATCGAAATTTATCGTTTTTGTCTATCCGCTTGTTCAGATTGGATAAATGGTCTCAGCGTTGAAACAGGTATGACTTGGAAATGTAATTAAAAAATGAGTAAATAGAGTTGAGTGAAAATTAAAAATTTCAAATGTTAACTTTTCTTGCTTTTTACGTTGATATTACAGTTTTATGATTAAGTAGAGTTTCGTGTTGCTAAAATATTTTTCAGGAAGCGATAGAGTGTTTTACATTAGACTTTGCAATCACACGAGGAATAAATGGAAATAGAAATTCATCCTGACAAATAATATGAAAGAAGTTGTATCCAAAGACGTATTCACTGTACAAAATTGGGGGAAAAGATATATGAGAAGAAAGATTTAAGAAGCGTATAAACTATTGAGTCAGAAACCGTCAGCTTTCATGCAGTAAGTGATCAAAAATGTTTAATCCCCAATTTATGATAAAAAACTTAATAATTACGGCAATATTGTAAATTGAAAATTAATAATCCAGAGTAACATGTGGGAAGATAAAAAAAGACTGCCTATATTGTGAAATAAAAATTATGGTTAGTCAAAGTATTGTCATGTAACTTGAAAGGTAAATAGATTGGCTTTTGGTAATTTACAAGTATTAATGTAGGTCTTTAAACAAAGATGGCGTGTTGTTAATTTTGTTTAGGTAAGGCTGTGGGTTGAGATTGCGCGCGGACTCCAGTGAGTGGATGAACGCCGCGTGATTTCTCATGATGTCTGAAAGTTTTCAAGCCTCGACGCGTACTGTACCTTGTAACAAGTAAGGTTTATAACTAGATGAATCCTTTTTTATTAATAACTACATAGATGATACCGTAATTATGTTTTACCTAGTTGTTAAGATAAAGTTAACCGACAATTAATAATTTCCATGATGGTCTTTCTTAACATTAATTTAAACAAACGCAATGAATAAATTATAAGTATGTAAGTTAAATGAAGAAATTGAGTATGGTTGGTTGTGTTGTTCCAAAAGAATGTTTGCAGGAAATAGGAGTCTTAACATTGTGACCGGCCGTTGAAAGATATTATGTGTTACGCAATTTGAAAATAATGAGCTACGCAGTAAGGTGACGAAGCAGCGATTTATCAAGCTAGAAACATGCGCACTACATGTAAAAATGTATAAAGGTATTTATAAGGTTTATAATCTGATATGGTTTCAAAATATTTACAAACGAATGAAAGGGAGTTATTGAATTCCATATCTGGTCTATACTGTAAAAGTCTTAATATTAGCTAAAGTTTAAACATCTATAGTAATATTATTAGTGCAGTAAAAAAATTTCTTATCAATTAGAAGGAAAATTGGGTAAATAAATCATATAACAAACAAATGTGTGTATTGATAATAACTGATTAAGCTTTAAACTTCAACTATCGGGTGTTGTAAAATTTGTTTAGGTAATGCTGTTTGGTTGTGATATCGTGACAGCTCCACCTGTCCCCAGTGTATAATCGTGATGATGGAAGTAATCATGGTGTCGTATTCATTCGATTCTTAAGACCAGCCGTGTGCCATACTCTACAACAAGTAAGGGAATATAAAACGTACTAAGATTAGTTATGTTGAGGTAATAAATATAAATTTTGTTTAAATTACAGATTCTCTTAACTAAATTTTTACTGCAGTTGCAAATAAATTACAGTTAAATATTTATAATCATTACCACGATTAATTGTGTTTATGAAAAGTGCTATTTTTGTGTTGTGTTAAAAGAATGTTCCCAGGAATACATATTGGTCTACGTGAGGCTCCTACCAAGAATTCAAGCCGTGAATTTAAATGTTAAACAATTCTAAAAGTGTGAGATGCGCACTTTGAAATATTCCAAAGACTGATATAGAAAAAGCAGCATTGATCGAAATTTATCGTTTTTGTCTATCCGCTTGTTCAGATTGGATAAATGGTCTCAGCGTTGAAACAGGTATGACTTGGAAATGTAATTAAAAAATGAGTAAATAGAGTTGAGTGAAAATTAAAAATTTCAAATGTTAACTTTTCTTGCTTTTTACGTTGATATTACAGTTTTATGATTAAGTAGAGTTTCGTGTTGCTAAAATATTTTTCAGGAAGCGATAGAGTGTTTTACATTAGACTTTGCAATCACACGAGGAATAAATGGAAATAGAAATTCATCCTGACAAATAATATGAAAGAAGTTGTATCCAAAGACGTATTCACTGTACAAAATTGGGGGAAAAGATATATGAGAAGAAAGATTTAAGAAGCGTATAAACTATTGAGTCAGAAACCGTCAGCTTTCATGCAGTAAGTGATCAAAAATGTTTAATCCCCAATTTATGATAAAAAACTTAATAATTACGGCAATATTGTAAATTGAAAATTAATAATCCAGAGTAACATGTGGGAAGATAAAAAAAGACTGCCTATATTGTGAAATAAAAATTATGGTTAGTCAAAGTATTGTCATGTAACTTGAAAGGTAAATAGATTGGCTTTTGGTAATTTACAAGTATTAATGTAGGTCTTTAAACAAAGATGGCGTGTTGTTAATTTTGTTTAGGTAAGGCTGTGGGTTGAGATTGCGCGCGGACTCCAGTGAGTGGATGAACGCCGCGTGATTTCTCATGATGTCTGAAAGTTTTCAAGCCTCGACGCGTACTGTACCTTGTAACAAGTAAGGTTTATAACTAGATGAATCCTTTTTTATAAATAACTACATAGATGATACCGTAATTATGTTTTACCTAGTTGTTAAGATAAAGTTAACCGACAATTAATAATTTCCATGATGGTCTTTCTTAACATTAATTTAAACAAACGCAATGAATAAATTATAAGTATGTAAGTTAAATGAAGAAATTGAGTATGGTTGGTTGTGTTGTTCCAAAAGAATGTTTGCAGGAAATAGGAGTCTTAACATTAAGACCGGCCGTTGAAAGATATTATGTGTTACGCAATTTGAAAATAATGAGCTACGCAGTAAGGTGACGAAGCAGCGATTTATCAAGCTAGAAACATGCGCACTACATGTAAAAATGTATAAAGGTATTTATAAGGTTTATAATCTGATATGGTTTCAAAATATTTACAAACGAATGAAAGGGAGTTATTGAATTCCATATCTGGTCTATACTGTAAAAGTCTTAATATTAGCTAAAGTTTAAACATCTATAGTAATATTATTAGTGCAGTAAAAAAATTTCTTATCAATTAGAAGGAAAATTGGGTAAATAAATCATATAACAAACAAATGTGTGTATTGATAATAACTGATTAAGCTTTAAACTTCAACTATCGGGTGTTGTAAAATTTGTTTAGGTAATGCTGTTTGGTTGTGATATCGTGACAGCTCCACCTGTCCCCAGTGCATAATCGCGATGATGGAAGTAATCATGGTGTCGTATTCATTCGATTCTTAAAACCAGCCGTGTGCCATACTCTACAACAAGTAAGGGAATATAAAACGTACTAAGATTAGTTATGTTGAGGTAATAAATATAAATTTTGTTTAAATTACAGATTCTCTTAACTAAATTTTTACTGCAGTTGCAAATAAATTACAGTTAAATATTTATAATTATTACTACGATTAATTGTGTTTATGAAAAGTGCTATTTTTGTGTTGTGTTAAAAGAATGTTCCCAGGAATACATATTGGTCTACGTGAGGCTCCTACCAAGAATTCAAGCCGTGAATTTAAATGTTAAACAATTCTAAAAGTGTGAGATGCGCAGTTTGAAATATTCCAAAGACAGATATAGAAAAAGCAGCATTGATCGAAATTTATCGTTTTTGTCTATCCGCTTGTTCAGATTGGATAAATGGTCTCAGCGTTGAAACAGGTATGACTTGGAAATGTAATTGAAAAATGAGTAAATAGAGTTGAGTGAAAATTAACAATTTCAAATGTTAACTTTTCTTGCTTTTTACGTTGATATTACAGTTTTATGATTAAGTAGAGTTTCGTGTTGCTAAAATATTTTTCAGGAAGCGATAGAGTGTTTTACATTAGACTTTGCAATCACACGAGGAATAAATGGAAATAGAAATTCATCCTGACAAATAATATGAAAGAAGTTGTATCCAAAGACGTATTCACTGTACAAAATTGGGGGAAAAGATATATGAGAAGAAAGATTTAAGAAGCGTATAAACTATTGAGTCAGAAACCGTCAGCTTTCATGCAGTAAGTGATCAAAAATGTTTAATCCCCAATTTATGATAAAAAACTTAATAATTACGGCAATATTGTAAATTGAAAATTAATAATCCAGAGTAACATGTGGGAAGATAAAAAAAGACTGCCTATATTGTGAAATAAAAATTATGGTTAGTCAAAGTATTGTCATGTAACTTGAAAGGTAAATAGATTGGCTTTTGGTAATTTACAAGTATTAATGAAGGTCTTTAAACAAAGATGGCGTGTTGTTAATTTTGTTTAGGTAAGGCTGTGGGTTGAGATTGCGCGCGGACTCCAGTGAGTGGATGAACGCCGCGTGATTTCTCATGATGTCTGAAAGTTTTCAAGCCTCGACGCGTACTGTACCTTGTAACAAGTAAGGTTTATAACTAGATGAATCCTTTTTTATAAATAACTACATAGATGATACCGTAATTATGTTTTACCTAGTTGTTAAGATAAAGTTAACCGACAATTAATAATTTCCATGATGGTCTTTCTTAACATTAATTTAAACAAACGCAATGAATAAATTATAAGTATGTAAGTTAAATGAAGAAATTGAGTATGGTTGGTTGTGTTGTTCCAAAAGAATGTTTGCAGGAAATAGGAGTCTTAACATTAAGACCGGCCGTTGAAAGATATTATGTGTTACGCAATTTGAAAATAATGAGCTACGCAGTAAGGTGACGAAGCAGCGATTTATCAAGCTAGAAACATGCGCACTACATGTTAAAATGTATAAAGGTATTTATAAGGTTTATAATCTGATATGGTTTCAAAATATTTACAAACGAATGAAAGGGAGTTATTGAATTCCATATCTAGTCTATACTGTAAAAGTCTTAATATTAGCTAAAGTTTAAACATCTACAGTAATATTATTAGTGCAGTAAAAAAATTTCTTATCAATTAGAAGGAAAATTGGGTAAATAAATCATATCACAAACAAATGTGTGTATTGATAATAACTGATTAAGCTTTAAACTTCAACTATCGGGTGTTGTAAAATTTGTTTAGGTAATGCTGTTTGGTTGTGATATCGTGACAGCTCCACCTGTCCCCAGTGCATAATCGCGATGATGGAAGTAATCATGGTGTCGTATTCATTCGATTCTTAAGACCAGCCGTGTGCCATACTCTACAACAAGTAAGGGAATATAAAACGTACTAAGATTAGTTATGTTGAGGTAATAAATATAAATTTTGTTAAAATTACAGATTCTCTTAACAAAATTTTTACTGCAGTTGCAAATAAATTACAGTTAAATATTTATAATTATTACTACGATTAATTGTGTTTATGAAAAGTGCTATTTTTGTGTTGTGTTAAAAGAATGTTCCCAGGAATACATATTGGTCTACGTGAGGCTCCTACCAAGAATTCAAGCCGTGAATTTAAATGTTAAACAATTCTAAAAGTGTGAGATGCGCAGTTTGAAATATTCCAAAGACAGATATAGAAAAAGCAGCATTGATCGAAATTTATCGTTTTTGTCTATCCGCTTGTTCAGATTGGATAAATGGTCTCAGCGTTGAAACAGGTATGACTTGGAAATGTAATTGAAAAATGAGTAAATAGAGTTGAGTGAAAATTAACAATTTCAAATGTTAACTTTTCTTGCTTTTTACGTTGATATTACAGTTTTATGATTAAGTAGAGTTTCGTGTTGCTAAAATATTTTTCAGGAAGCGATAGAGTGTTTTACATTAGACTTTGCAATCACACGAGGAATAAATGGAAATAGAAATTCATCCTGACAAATAATATGAAAGAAGTTGTATCCAAAGACGTATTCACTGTACAAAATTGGGGGAAAAGATATATGAGAAGAAAGATTTAAGAAGCGTATAAACT
>NW_026542601.1:86266887-86366684 GCF_028750875.1 Macrosteles quadrilineatus | reverse complement strand
TTGGGTATTGTTTTTTTACCACCGTGATGGGAAATGTCCGCAATAAACCTTTGAACAATATAAAAAATTTTAAAAGAAAAAAAACATAAATTGCCTAATATTTCTTACATTTTTAAACCCATATATTAATGTTCATAACTCGTTAAGCTCACCAAGTAACGGAGAATTCTCAAGTGATAATCGAGTTGAGTTTAGTACTCGTAACACTTGTAGCATCCTGTTTACCTTCCGTTTTGAGATCGTTAAAAATAAACGAGTGTAAAGTACAGTAGTTATAAATAAATAATGTTCCCTAAGTTTTATTTTTATCGCTAATAATTGTGGCAAAGTACTAAATTGAAACACTGCTGTTTTTGCTAATATGCTAAACAAATCAACGACACATTGTAAATTTACGGTAATGAAAACAATGCATTAACATACTTGCTGCACATTGCCATATTGCAGATCAATATGTAAAACAGCAGTAATAATTTATACGGCATTTAATGCTGTGTCAGATGAGATAGGATTTACAGTAGTTTACCTTCTGCGTCGGTTATTAAAATTCAAAAAAACATATAGACTGACGCAGTAATAAACATGTTAGTACTAATTCATGCAAATTGCTGGTCTTATATTGTATCATTGTTTTCATATTGTTTATAGAGTCATGTATAAAATAGTATATCACTAGGGCTTAGAGTGACTCTTTTTGACTCGAGGTCAAGTTTTAAAATAGATTCTAAGGTCGGAAAATGAGTTAGAGTTAAAAAGACACTTTTAGCCAGTGTGATGAATGATATTTTTCGTCATAATGCACCATTATTTAAAACAAACTATGTTACAACACTAAAATAGTTTTCATTTCAAGATAACCTTTTAAAACTACTTCTAGCTTGTTTTCAATTTAATTTGCTAATGGTAAAAATCAGCTTTTTAGTAGGTGATTCAATCGTTTCGTCTAGCCAATTACAATTGTGTTAGTTTATACAGGGTGATTGAAAAGTCTGGGTACGGCTTAATATTTTAAAATATAATGCAGATTGAGCTACAATACTTGGTACAAAGTTACAGGGCATAAAACTCTATTTTAACACATATTCAGTGATCCAATAACTCTTCAGGGGGACGGCTCACAAGGAGTCGGAAGAAAATCTTAAATGGAAGCATAGGTCAATATGTACATCAAATCAAAAACTACATAAATACATAAATACATAAGTACATAAATACATAACTCTGATAGAGACAGCAAACATATAATTGTTTTTGAATAAATGATGGTTTATTAAGGTAGCTTTGGTCTTGTGGTTGATTGTGATAAAAAAGACCTCCCTGATTGGGACTTTGGAAATTGTCTTCATCAAATAAGAAAAGGCAAATAAAGGTGTTTTGAGGTAAGCTTAGTTCTTTGCCAAACCCGCTAAATTAGCATCCCTACCCAGTAAATAATTCTAAGTTTATACTTCTTTTGTTGGGGTTTATTAGTGTAAAGTAAAGGCATCCCATTGACCAAACTTAACCCTAGATTTCTTCTGATCAACATAAAAAACTACAATTAGTGAAAGTTTAAGTGGTGGTATTCCTCTTAAAGGTGCGATTGACGTTACATAGCCTATTCTATCAAATTAGGCCTAATCATTGGCTGATTCTTAATTCTTTTGCGAGAACGGACAGTAGGCCTACCTGTTTAAAATCTCCAAGCATATTGTTTTCCCTCCCATTTGTTACTTAATTAACAAATATATATTTCCTGTACGAACCTATTCCATCTTTATTTCCAGGTTATTTTCTAAAGCCATTGAGGTTATTCCACTTCATACAAAGTATTGATTAAACACTACAATAAATCTCAAATTTAAATTAAAGAAAAGTGTAGAATAAATCTAGAACATATGTTTTGGAATAAAAACAAAGCAGAAGTGTTCTATTTAATCTTGAATCGTTAATTATTTAGTCAATGTGGTTATTTAATGTTAAAAATACACAAATTTGAAAAGTTTCACAGTAAAATTATTTATTTCCCCATTCCATAACGTAACTAAAAAGTCTTAATTTTTACAGGTAACGTTATCCCTGGTTTAATATAGTACGTTACAGAATTGACTGGCAAAAAAGTAATCCAAATTAATGCTGTCGTTGCTTATACTGGCTTGATGATAAATCACGATCAGCTGTATTGAAGTAATTGAAGTAAACAAAAATCAGCAGTAAATGGCTTCTAATGCTTTTCTTATGGAGAACATTTTACGTTATATCTCGTTTTATGGTTACTTTATGGGAATTCTACTATTTTTCCCGAGTCCCTGGGGTCAAGACCTTTAATTTAAGACCCCTCCCACCTTTCTGCGACTTACCAGACGTCCACAATTTTCTGGTAAAAATTTGGTCTTATATATATAGATAAGGCAACAATTAACTTAAATTGATTAAACAATCTAGGTTTACAATTGAAATTTACAACTGAGTTGACAACAGTTGATCTTTACACCATAAGGGCTAAAAACTACGTTCACTCCCTAGAGATTAAAAATGCTAATTTAGACTCGCAATGCATGCATTAAAAACGGCAGATTTTGGTGAATATAAGAAGATCTGTAAATTGAAATCCGAAGTGATGATCTCAGTAATGGAATATATTAAAGTAAAATGATGATCTCAATTAATAATGAAATTCGGTAAAGAAAAAGAGTAGTGGCGAACTAGCGGTATGACATCACTTGGGGCACGTTTTCCCATAAGAAATAACATGGGATCATTTTTTGGCCACTAAAACCAAAAATCCTGATCTTTGCCTAAATATCCCTATATAATTGTCAAACCTTATTTCTTACTTATTCCCCATAAATATATTCGATATTAAGCTAAAAAAGCTATTTCTTACATTTATTGACCCTTACAAGTGTAAATGTAGAGTAGAGGCAATATGCCGGTTTAAAGTCACTTTAGGCACGTTTTCCCCATAAGAATAACATGGTGAGCTTTTTTTGACCACTTTTTTAAAAATCCAGCTCTCGGCCTATACAAGCCTATATAAATGTTCAATACCATTGTATAACACTATTACTATTTCAAATCCACATCCATTCACATGTATATTCTCAAAATCATCAACTTGACAGTGCGAGCTTTGTACGTGCTCCCGGCTCATGGCGCGCTCCCTTGGACATCCTTAGTGGAAATCCATGAGTTCTGGCTACTTGGGAACCCAAGCCATTTGACATACAATAAATCACCCTTTCTCCTAATTACCTTTTCTACTAAATACATGTCTTTATACTTGGTCTTTAACAACTCCTCTGTATAGAATCCTCCTCTGATTATATTACCATTTTCATCTTTTAAGATATAAGTCACAGGCTTTGTATTCTTTACTTTTGCTATTGTAAATAGTTCCCCTGTCCAATTCGGAGTATAACCTTTACTAAAAACATGTTTATACTTGGAAATCCTCACACTATCACCTACCTTATATCTTGGCTTTTTAACTTGCACTACTTTAGAAGTCAACCTCTCATGCACATATTTACTATTCTTAATACTCACTTGGTTAGGCTTCATTCCTATAGATCTATGCACCTTATTATTATATTTTCGAATTAACTTTGGAAGTAAATCCAACCATTTATAACTCCCCTGAGCACTAAATTCCCTATATAACCAATTCTTTAAAGTTCTCTGAAACCTCTCCACAATTGCCGCCTTAGTTGTAGAAAAAGTGTGATAGTGATTAATATTTAAGTTTTTCATTAGTTTGCTAAAATATTGATTAAAAAATTCTTTTCCATTGTCAGATTGAATGTTTTTAACCCCCTTTGGTAGAATGGTTTTAATGGCTTCTGTAGCCACCAAACCCGTCTTATTCTTTAGTGGAGCAGCATAAGCTTTTTTAGAAAATGTATCTATTAAAGTTAAAATATATTTATTGCCAGAATTCTCTCTAGCATAGTTTTGCATATCAATTAAATCTATTTGTACAGTTTCGTTTATACCTAATACTTTAAAAGACCTTCTAATGAAATTCTTTCTTGCAGGCTTATGAAGTTCGTATGCAATTTCATTCATTTTTTATAACATCACTCTTTCCTTGTACTGTAAATATATTACCATTAGCCCCAATCAATAGATTATCTTCCATTCTTTTAAATACATAGTTTTCTGGTATATATGGTCTATTATCTATATACTTAAATCCGCTCAAAGATGTAGGGTCGGCAACTAATAAATCAGGATTGTATTCCATCAAATTAAATTTTCTTCCTGCATATACAAATTTTGATCCATCATAATACATAGCTTGTGACATTAAACAAATATCATCTAAATATTCCCCCATTGGTAGATTTCTTATATATTGTTTTTTGGCATCCCAACATTTTTCTTTTTTATCAAAAGTTATAGTCTGTTCTTTTGTAACACAGTCAGTGTCATCAATGGCAGGTTTAACACATACTAACCTTTTATTATTAAAATCCCAATAGCCTGCTTCCATTTTTGGAACTTGTGAAACATTCACAGCATCTTTACTATCTGTACCTTCCATCAAATCGCTAAGTTTCTGTTTCTTAGCATTCCAAACACCATTCTCTGATTCTAAAAATTCATAATTATTATCGTCTTGTACAAATTTACCATCTTCTTTTCGTATTAAAGTCTGTTGTAAAGTGGGCACATCATTTAAACTTTCACCCTTTTCCACATTAGTAATTTTCTGTTTCTTAGCATTCGAAACACCATTTTCTGATTCTAAAAATTTATAATTTTTATTGTCTTGTACAAATGTACCACCATCTTTTCGTATTAAAGTCTGTTGTAAAGTGGGCACATCATCTAAACTTTCACCCTTTTCCACATTAGTAATTTTCTGTTTTTTAGCATTCCAATTTTTATTCTTAGATTCTAAAAACTCATATTTAGTTTTACCTTGTAAAAAGACATCACCTTTTTGTCGCATCCGAACCTGGATGCGAGCGAAGGAGGATCAGGTACTCGAAATAATTAACACATTTTATGTTAAGAAAAACCGCATTGGTGTGCGGGAGCCGGTAAGGTAGGACGATGACTGTTGTACAGAGAGTGTCGGGTGATCGAGGTAGCAGTGGGAACGGAAGGTGGTGTGATGGAAACAACCAATGGGGTTAGTTTATTCGATCAGGCCATATGACGTCACATCGTACGATATCTAACGGTACATGGATCGAGCTAGCAAATTTAATACTTGTAATATTTGAATCTGAATTAGAAATATATAATTCATTTTATAATTAAATTAATACACCACATTTCCTCCGCCCTTACTTTTGAACATAGCTTGTATAAAATGTTTATGGAAAAATGTATACACACAAATTGAAAACATCAGTAATGAAAATAAAAACACAATTTGAAAACATCAGAGTTAAAAACAACATTTAAGATTGTAAACATCGGTGCTGAAAATAAACACAAAACTATTGAAACATAAGTGCTGAAAATAAACACAAAAATATGGAAACATCAGTGCTGAAAATAAACACAATAGAATTGCAAACAAGCGTAAATATAAAACCATAACAAACAATTACAAATCCATTCTCTTGGGAGGATTCCTATCCCGTTGTGGATATCGCCTAGTATTAGTTGTAACAGGTGACGTAGCAGTCAGCTGATCGGGTTGTAAAGAATGGCGTTTCGCAACAATAGGACTATGCCGCTCGGACTGGCGTGTAGTTGGTGAGTGACGCGTAGTAGTGGGAGAACTCAGCTGTGGAGGCTGGGTGTGCTGGTGGGGCGGTCTGGCTGGTGACGACACCGGTGCTGACGATACACAGGAAGTAGTAACAGCTGATGTTGACGTCACGGGATCGTAGTATCTGCTATGTTCCGTGTTGATGTTGCTGCCTGATTGCAAGCCTACCAGCTGATCTATGTGTCGCTTCCAAGTTGAGCCTGTCTCTAGTTGTACAATGTATGTTACTGGCCCTAGTCGTCTAACAACTGTACATTCAACCCACTTATCCTTCCCTCTATAGTCTCTTGCTAGTACACATTGTCCTATAGCTAATTGTCTAGTATGAGTACCCCTTGCATTTGTGATCTGTTTCTCTTGTTTTCGAGCAACAGTTGACTGAATGTTTGGTCTGATTAAATCTAACCTAGTTCTTAATGGTCGATTAAACATAAGTTTGGCGGGAGATTCACAAGTGGTACTATGGACTGTGTTACGATAAGAGATAAGAAATCTACTTAAAGCTATATTTACATCCTCATTTTCAAAGATTGCACATTTTAATCTTTTCTTTACTGATTTTACCGCGTTCTCAGCTTGGCCATTAGAAGCTGGATGGTAAGGTGGAGTCAAGATTTGTCTTATTCCATTCTGTTTAAAAAATTTTGAAAATTCCTCAGAACAAAAAGGTGGACCATTATCACTAACTATTATTTCTGGTAAGCCAAATCTACAAAACATAGGCCTGAGTTTGTCAATGGTCTGTTTGGCTGAAGTGGAACTAACAAGTTCTACCTCAATCCATTTACTATGGGCGTCTAGTACAATTAAATATATTTGTCCTTTTAATGGTCCAAGGAAATCGACATGGATTCTTTGCCAAACATTGGGAGGAAATTCCCATACATGAAGTTTACTTTTAACAGGAGATTCCCGCTGTGCAAGACACGCTGAGCAACTGTTAGTCACGGCCTCAATATCCTTATCAATAGAAGGCCACCATAAATACGACCTGGCTAACGACTTCATTTTTACAACTCCTAGATGTCCATTATGTAATTCTTTTAATAAAGCCCCTCTTAAGGATTTTGGAATGACTACTCTATAGCCCCACATTAGGATTCCGTGTTCAACTGTTAGCTCAGCTTGCCTTTTGACATAGTCACTTAGATTCACGTCCGAATTGATTGGCCAGCCGTACAAAACATATCCAAGGATTCTGTTTAACTCACTGTCTTTTTGAGTTTCCTTACGTACATCATTAAAATCTATTGGTACATCGCACTCTGATATACATTGGAGATATGTTCCTAAATAATCAATATTTACATTACTTTCTTCCGTGACATTACAATTTAGCGGAAGTCTAGACAATCCGTCCGCGTTACCATGATTTTGTGACTTAACATAATTGATGTCGTAATCGTAACCTGACAAAAATAACGCGTAGCGTTGTAGTCTGCCAGCTGCAAATGCTGGTAACCCTTTTTTCGAACCAAATATAGCTAAGAGTGGTTTATGGTCTGTACAAAGAGTGAACTTCCTGCCCCATAAATACTGATTGAATTTATTTACACAGAAAACAATGCTTAGTGCCTCTTTGTCTATTTGAGAATAGTTCCTTTCTGCTGAGTTTAGTACTCTACTTGTGAATGAAATTGGTCTCTCTATTCCATTTTTGTCAACAATGCTTAACACTCCTGCGATGCCGTAGGGTGACGCATCACATGACAATTTAATTGGCAAGTCTGGGTTGTAGTGCGCTAGCACATTAGCTGAAACTAATCTTTCTTTTATAGCTTCAAACGCCTTTTGACATGACAAAGACCATTTAAAAACTACGTCTTTCCTTAATAATTGATACAAGGGTGTTAGAATGGTAGCAACATTTGGTACAAACTTTGCATAGTAATTAACTAGACCTAGAAAACCCTTGAGCTGTGTAACATCTTTTTGAACTGGTGCCTCTACAATGGCTTTGACTTTATCTTTGGATGTGGCAAGACCCTCTTGGCTAATTACGTACCCTAAGTACTCTAAGCTATCACTGAAAAATTGACATTTATCTTTACTAACAGTTAACCCTGTTGTCTTTAGCCTACTACACACTTCTCTTAGTCGCGACAGGTGTTCTGCTGTGTCAGCTCCGGTAACAATAATATCATCAAGAAATGAAGCTACACCCGGGATACCTTGTAGTGTTTGCTCAATTACCCTTTGAAAAATACCTGGGGCAGAAGATATTCCGTAACAAAGTCGGTTATATGCAAATAACCCCTTGTGTGTACTTATGGTACAAAGTTTCTTACTTTCATCGTCTAACCTAAGTTGCATATAGGCTGATGATAAATCTATTTTAGAAAATTGTTTTCCTTTTTGTAAGATTGCAAAAAGATCTTCAATGCGAGGTATAGGATGTCTATCTACTTCTAGATATGGATTTAAGGTAACTTTGAAGTCACCGCAAATGCGTATTTTGCCATTACGTTTTAGTACGGGAACAATAGGTGTACCCCAATCACTAGTTGAAACAGTGGAAATGATACCATCGTCAACTAAACATTGTAATTCCTGTTCTACTTTGTCTTTTAAAGAATAAGGTATAGGTCTTGGTTTGTAATACTTAGGTACTACATTTGATTTGAGCTTTAACTTAACAGGATCTCCATTGTAACAGCCTAGCTTAGTGGTAAATACCTCTGGAAATTCGTTTAATAAATCTCGCACAACTTTAGACTCATTACCTGATTCTACTTTTACTTCATCTGAAGTCGACATTACACTATTTACATTGTTGGGAATACTAACAACAATTTGGAGATCTTTAATCCAATCCCGACCAATTAGAGGATTAGCACCATTGCTTATTACATACAATGATAGGCATTTTTCTACTGATTTGTACTTAACATTAACATTGATTTTACCTACAGGTTTGATTTTTTCATGAGTGTAGGAGCTCAGAACTAGATCTGTGGGGTTTAGTTTTACATCACTTAAGTGCTTATTGTAAAATTGTTCCGAAACAACAGAAACACAAGCACCTGAATCTACTTCAAATCTCATTTGTTTACCTTGTACTTGCAAATCTATTTTAATAGGTTCAATTTTATTGACCATAACCTGATTTACATTAACATTCAGTTCACTGTCAGCTTGAAAAATATTAGAAATGTCATATACCTCATCATTTACAACTTTATCGTTATTTTTAGATTCATCTACTTCCACATAATATTGTTTATGTTGGTATCTGTTACCCTGAATATTTTTGGAGTAATTAACCTTGGCATTTGAACTATTTTTAGAGGTAGAATGATAGGACTTACCCCTCTTTTTTGATTTACATGCCTTCTCCAAATGACCCTTTTTTCTACAAAAATTGCACACGTATTCGCGAAAATAGCACTGGTGCGTTAAATGACCCTTTTTTCCACAACAATAGCACTCTGTAGATTGCACAACACTTGGAACGGCACTTGATGCACTTGATTGTTTGCTGCGTTGAGGTCGTTGCGCTGAGGAGAATCTCTTGAAGCCTCATAGCTGTCCCCGTGCTGCCGCTGCCGCCGTGGTACGTCAGGGATGCTGCGTCCTTCTCTGCTGTCTCTAGCGATGTCGCCAGCTGCTCCGCCTTGGTAAACGTCAGGTTGTCCTCCGCCAGTAGTCTCTTCTTAATCGAATTATTCCGAATACCGCTCACTAATCGGTCCCTGAGATAGTCCGGTAACTTGTCCTCGAACTGGCAATGCTTTGATAATTGCTTTAAATGAACGATGTATTCCGAAATAGTCTCGTGTTCCAGTTGGTCGCGCTTGCTGAATTTATACCTCTCCGTGATAAACGAGGGTTTAGGATGAAGATGATCCTGTAGCACTTTCACAATGTCCTTAAACGACTTCTCCGATGGTTTTTCAGGCGTAATTAAGTCTTTCAGCAGATTGTACGATTTAACTCCGATTACTGTTAGAAACGCACTTACTTTCTTGTCGTCCGAAATTCCATTACACTTTATGTAAAGTTCAAAACGTTCCACGTATGTAGACCACGTCTCCTCCGAACTGTCGAACGGCCCGAAATTTCCGATGACACTCATTGTAGTAACTTCTTCTTCTGTCAACGTTAATTTACCGAACGCGGTGTAAAAATTGCCGTCTAGTGGCATGTAACGTACCGAAACAATGGCACTGCACTGTAAAACGCGCTTCCTTTATCCACGCAGTAGGTTGTCGCACTCGTCGCCATTGTCGCATCCGAACCTGGATGCGAGCGAAGGAGGATCAGGTACTCGAAATAATTAACACATTTTATGTTAAGAAAAACCGCATTGGTGTGCGGGAGCCGGTAAGGTAGGACAATGACTGTTGTACAGAGAGTGTCGGGTGATCGAGGTAGCAGTGGGAACGGAAGGTGGTGTGATGGAAACAACCAATGGGGTTAGTTTATTCGATCAGGCCATATGACGTCACATCGTACGATATCTAACGGTACATGGATCGAGCTAGCAAATTTAATACTTGTAATATTTGAATCTGAATTAGAAATATATAATTCATTTTATAATTAAATTAATACACCACACTTTTCTAGTTAATGTCTGTCCCAAAGTTGATACATCATCTACAAACTCTCCATCTTTAACATTACCAATTTTACGGTTTAAACAATTCCAACTATCGTCTTGTAAATTTAAAGTAGGTTCACTACTAGCCCTGGGTTCTGCAGGCTTATTATATGGATTATATAAACGATAAAATTTATCTATAAACATATTTTTATTTAATAAATAATTCCACTTTCTCTCAATTCTTCAATAATGGAATCTATTTCATTATCCACTCCTGAGTTACCGGCTTGGCGACTTAGCCAAAGAAGTCTTAACCTATCTACAAGCTCATCAGGATCATCCCAATAAATATAGTCTATTTTATTACCAGTCACTTGTCTCAAACCTTCACCAACAGATTTAAATAGAGGTTTTATTATATTAAGATATTTAGTATGTCTATTACTTGAAATTGGTGCACCATCTTTGTAACTCTTTAAATGTCCATTTGTAGCTTCCAAAATCTCTTTATAATTTTGTAAATCAGCCTGAGTATAATCCTCAGGTTCTTTTAAAGTTAACAACTGCCACAAGCCTTTTGTCCCCTTGTAGGTTTTATTTGCTACTGTAACATCATCATTGGCAATATCAACTTCCTTATTTCCAATAAAAAATTTATTTGCTTCTCGTCTAATACCATATGTAGTGTCTGTCATACTACTTTTACTGAGGTAATTTCCTAAATAGTCTGATGCTAAAAGACCAAAATCTAATTTCTGTGGAGTGGATTGCTGTATTGGTTGTAATCTTGGTATCATTGATATTCTAGATGGAGTCATTGGGAGTATCTCCATTTTGTGTGGTGGCTTAGAGACAATATCGGCAAGGATCGTGACCTGATGGATTAAAGCTGCAGCTTTTGCACATTTCTTCCATACCCTAAATACAAACAATTTATGGGGGGGTGCCCGATTTTTAGGTCCGCCATCTTGAAATACGACGCCATCTTTGTTTTCTTTAGAGGAATTGAACTATTCTTTGAAAATGGCCTAAAATCACCCAAAAGGACACATTTACGCCATTTTGTATATAACATGTTTTGTTCACAATTAAATTTTCTATAAAATGAGATAAAAACCACTTCGATAACTTAAATAGTCTTGAAGATATAAACTGTTAAAGTTGAAAATTTGATATATTCCTCTACGATACATGTAGTTTTTGCTATATATCACCCAAACGGTCAACGGTACGTATCTGTTATTATTATATATTTTATTTGTAATTAAATTTGCTACAAAATGAGATAAAAATCTCTAAATTAACTTAAATAGTTCGGAAGATATAAACCGTTAAAGTTATAAGCTTCTTTAATTTCTGTATGCAATAGGTCCGTGTTTCTTAAAAGTCCCCGCGCTTTGTTTTTTCTGCACGTATTGCGTCAGAAGACTGAAGATTCACACATCAATACTGGACCTAAAATAGTACTTTTTAAAGTACTTCTTGACTTTTTTCGCCCAAGGGGGGTCGGCCCACAAGGAGTAAGTTGAAAATCTTAAATAAAAGCATAGGCCATGATGCATATCAAATTAAAGAGATTTACCTGTAGAACGCGTTACCACAAACTGCACTTTAAAAGGACAAGTGGGTCAAAAGTTATACAATTTTATAGTTTTGCTTATTTATTTATTAATGGTCAACACCATTTCATCTCATCTTGATGAAGCTTGGAAAGTTCCCTCGGGGTCTTAAAAATGGTAATGTGCTACCAATTTTCAAGGAAGGTGACCCATCCGTCAAAAGTTATCGTCTAGTGGTGGTACAACCTACATTGGCTAATATATTTCCAGCAATTCTACTTCATGGACTCTCTTTTTTTTAACAATGTCATCGTGTCCTATCAACATGGCTTCAATAAAGGGCGATCTACCTTGACCAATTTGGTTCCGTACCAGGATGACATAATGCAAGCCTTTTTTCGTAACCATAAGGAGGATTCTGTCTATTTGGACCTATCCAAGGCTTTCGACCGTGTAAGTCACACTTATCTCGTGGCAAACCTTGGTGGGTTGGGGATCACTGAATCATACTCGTATGATTAGAGGACTATTTGTGGAATCACTTTTTAACAATGAAATTTGCTGGAGCGAAGTCTTGTAAGATTGAAGCTTCTTCTGGTGTACCTCAAGGATCTATCTCTACTGGGACCAATTTTATATTCAATATTCATCAATATATGGCTAACGTTGTCAAAGATTCTTGATAACCGGGTTCATTCGCCCCTATTCCTCTGATAAGACCTCCATTTTGAGAGAGGTGCCTCAGGGCTCTGTTTTAGGACCTACCCTATTCCTGCTCTTCATTAACACCCTTCCATCTTGCATATCAACCGCCAAACCAACGCTTGGAGCTCACTACCTATCGGGAAGCAAGTAGCTTAATCGAGTGGTTTGATTCCAACTTTCTCTCCGTCAAGGCCGAAAAAACCCAACTTTTGCACTTTTCTATTTCAAAGAGACTCTCCAATGGATTCAGCCTACTTCTGGATGACACAACAGTTCATCCAACTAACAGTGTTACGTTTATGGGACTGACACTATATAAACATTTTGATTTCTCAGATCACATTAAGCAGGTTTCAACAAAAGTCAGTTCTGGAATTTTTGTTCTTCGTAGTTTAAAGAACACATCTACCTTCGAAGTTCTAATATCCGTATATTACGGACTAATATATCCTCATTTAGCGTATGATATAGCCTATTCCTATAGCGTATGCTATACCTATATGGGACTATGAAATAAAAAAAAATAAATTTCTATTTAAATTCCAAAAATGGGCTGTGCGAACAATTTTATCTCTGCCCAAACGCAAATCATGTAAAAAGTTTTCTCAGAATCGAAATGCCTCCAGCAGGACATCAATGGAATTTCAATGTGGTTTATGCAAAATGGAATGCTTTTGAATGAATTCAAGTGGATGATAGTTTCATTCAACAGGACCTCAACAACCTCTCTTTTTAACTATTCAATAATTAATTGGGAATGCACTTGTTAGATCCACCTCGGTCAACGACCTTGGAGTATCATTTACATCATATCTCAACCCTGATGGTCAAGATAACAGGTTAACATGGAAAGCAAACTCAGCCCTTGGCTTCACTCTGAGATTATCCAGAAATGGGTTCTCTGTGTGGGCTGTGCTCTCCTTGTTGGAATATTGTTCTCCTGTATGGTCCCAATTTATACAGTTGGTCGTTCACAGGACATCGAAAGAGTGCAGCTCTTGTTTTAGAATCGTAGGACTTCGTCTGGGATACCCATTCAAGGTTGTACCCATTTGAGGATCTTCGACAGCATCTTCGGCTAAACCACTTGAGTTCTCGAAGGCGTATTACTGACCTGGTTTTCCTGAGGAAGAATCTCATTGCAGAACTTGACTCTCCTGAGCTGCTGAGCAGGGTAAATTTTCGCTGCTCCAGACCATCTTGATCTCAGGACCTATTTGAAAGGGGATATCATTCTACAGCATATGCCTACAACAGCACGCTACCAAGACTACATCGTTTGGGAAACAGTATTCCTAAAAATCTCGAATTTTTCTCCTCAAGTTTTATTACTTTTAGGAAATAGCTGCTTGCTTGTTTCTCATAATCCTTGGTGGTCCATAATACAGTAGAGTGGTACTATGATCCAGTTTGTTATTGCATTTCTTGTTTGCTTTCATATTTATTAAAATGTTGATGCATGTTGATAGAATTTTTAAATATTATCACTTTAAACCGATCAATTTATGGAATTCCAGATATATTGACATCTTTTTGATTCAATTCTTGATAAGTTTGTTATACATTTATTCTTGTTGATCATTGTTTTGCTTGTTAATACTATTGTTTGTTATGTATGATCCTTGTTGTTAAGTTCCATTACGTATCTTATATGTTATGCAATGAGATGATATATGGTGTTAATTAATAAATAAATAAGCAAAACTATAAAATTGTATAACTTTTGACCCACTTGTCCTTTTAAAGTGCAGTTTGTGGTAACGCGTTCTACAGGTAAATCTCTTTAATTTGATATGCATCATGGCCTATGCTTTTATTTAAGATTTTCAACTTACTCCTTGTGGGCCGACCCCCCTTGGGCGAAAAAAGTCAAAAAGTACTTTAAAAAGTACTATTTTAGTTCCAGTATTGATGTGTGAATCTTCAGTCTTCTGACGCAATACGTGCAGAAAAAACAAAGCGCGGGGACTTTTAAGAAACACGGACCTATTGCATACAGAAATTAAAGAAGCTTATAACTTTAACGGTTTATATCTTCCGAACTATTTAAGTTAATTTAGAGATTTTTATCTCATTTTGTAGCAAATTTAATTACAAATAAAATATATAATAATAACAGATACGTACCGTTGACCGTTTGGGTGATATATAGCAAAAACTACATGCATCGTAGAGGAATATATCAAATTTTCAACTTTAACAGTTTATATCTTCAAGACTATTTAAGTTATCGAAGTGGTTTTTATCTCATTTTATAGAAAATTTAATTGTGAACAAAACATGTTATATACAAAATGGCGTAAATGTGTCCTTTTGGGTGATTTTAGGCCATTTTCAAAGAATAGTTCAATTCCTCTAAAGAAAACAAAGATGGCGTCGTATTTCAAGATGGCGGACCTAAAAATCGGGCACCCCCCCATAAATTGTTTGTATTTAGGGTATGGAAGAAATGTGCAAAAGCTGCAGCTTTAATCCATCAGGTCACGTACATTTTGCTAAGCCACCACACTAATTCGAGGACTCTCTGATGTGATTTTCTTTAATTCTTGTAATGGCTCTATTAAAGGTTGGAATGTTTGGAACCTCTCTTCAGCCTCTAGAAACTTGCCACGTTTTAAAGCTCTATATTTCTCTCGTATTTGATTTGCAGAGTCAACCAATTCTTGTTGAATGTTTTTCATCTTTTATTTACATTTTATTTATCTCATTTGACAAAGGATTGTACTCAAACACTTTATCATGTATTATCAAACAATATGCAGATGTATTTGCTGGCACATTGTCTGCAGTTTCAATCTCTAATTTAATATCAACAATTCCTTCCTTCACAGTTTCGTTCTGTCTAGAACAGTCTATTATAATTAGTGGATATTTCTTCATAAACTCAGCCCTACTAATCATAGGATCTGGGATAGTATTATAGTAAGTCTCTCTAAACCTCATAAACATCTCATAAGCTTTAGAGACATCTCCATTTTCAAAGTCGAGATTTAAATCACTATAAGGATAATATTCAGAGTTTAGAAATACTTTGAGATTTTTTAATTTACAGTGATCAAATTCATCAGTTCTTTTTCGTGCACTATTATCCCTAGCTGTTTGGAAACCAAATATAATATACCTAGGCTTCTCTAAACTTGAAGATGTCTTTACTGACCATGTATGTCTTGTGGTATTGGGATATGATGGAAGTTCATGCAGCTCTAAACTTCTAAATGCAATTTGCAAATTTTTATTTTGCAATAACATCTTTTGTAATTGTAACTTCTCTCCATCTGATGGTATCACGTGTGGCATTACCCATTGAATTGAGTTAAGTGTAATTTTGGGAATCATATCAGCAGTGCCACTGGCTGGAGCACTAGTGGTTGTTAATATACAATTTAAATCATTTTTGGATCTTTTCAATACCAATTCTTGTTTGACATTTACTAATACCTTATTAAAATCCTCGAATACACCCATTAACAGCTCTAATGGCAAACATGTACTAAACTTGCCACCTTTATGGAACTCTTTTAAATTTGTGTCAGAATCAAATGCTACATTTGACAATTTAGTTGTTTTATTGTAAGAGCTCAATATTTTCATAAGACTAGAAATTCCTGGGTTTCTTACAATGTCTATTTCTTTACCTGCGACTTCGTATCTAATTTCATCAAATAAGAATGCAAATGCATTATTTATAAAATGAGCTTTATCATGATTTTCAATTTCTCCCTTAATATACAGATAACTCCTACATGGGAGAGTTAGCAAATCTTGATTATTAATACATATTCGAATTTCATCAGAATTATTTATTGCTAAAGTGTTGTGGGGAACATAGGAGTGATTTGTAATTTTAACCACACTATCGTCGAATTGGGATTTCCCTGTAACGTCTAGAAAATCTTCCATTTTTATTAATATAAAATTTTAACTTTAGTCCTATTGATTTTAGGAACCTAGCATTTTGTACACTTATAGATAAATTGTTATAAATTCTCATATCTTTTTTATATGACAAGTAATTGTAGTTTCTTCTCCGTTAAAGTCAATTGCCTTGTCGTGTTGATCGGCAAATGTAATACTGACAACATCTAAACTTCTCTTATTTACAGGAAAATATATAATATTTCTTGGAACTTCAATAATTTTGTAGCCAGGAGGAGCTTCTGGATAAAAGCTATGTATGGTGTGTGATTTGTTGCCGTTTAAATAGGACCCGTTTGCAATATTACATTTTACTCTAATCACATTTACATTATTAATGTTTATTTTATTTGTAGATTCAAACTGAACACCAGGAGTAGAAATACCTTTAAATCCCAAAAAAACAGACCCTAAACATGGTTTTGTAAAATCAAACACGTGGCTAGAAAGTAATGTCGCTTTCATAGTTTTATTATTAGCTGTAAGGAAAAAGTCTGGGATTTGCTTTTGAATTTCCTTTGCAAGCTCAACCACCTCATATGTTCCTTCAGAAATTTCTATTGTAACTGGAACTTTGTGGTCATAATAGAAAACATCATCACCTTCTCCAATTGTTAATTTGTTGCCTTTAAGTTGATTTAATTTTGGAATAAGCCCTTTGAATAAAAGTTTAGATTTAGTATTAATTAATGCTTCTCCATTTTTATGTATTATAACTTTAAGTTTACCATCTAATAACTGGTTTAAATCCTCAACTAAGATCTCTCCCTTTGGTAATGTTTTTTTCTCTACTTTGTAATATGTTAAAGTATTTAGAGGTTTTTTTACATTAAATATAGAATTATAACTTTGAAAACCTACTAATCCAATTACATAATCATCATTTAATTCTATGGGAGGAAAGAACACTGACTTTAGCTCTGGCTCTATACCCGAAAATGTTATAGTAAATGAATCCATTTTTATAAAGAAATATTTTTTATGAATGATAAACATAAAATTCCACAAATTGAACTATTTAAATCTTGTATTTGATCAGTTGTATAGTAGATTTTATATCCCTCAAAATATTTAATTACTTCTTTTGGAGGTTGGATTCCAAATGGGTCAAAATAAATTACAATATCTTTATTTTTACGATATGCTGTCCAATGTGTGCCAGATGAGCTATCTAAATTAACTATTCCGCACTCTTTTACTCTTGGTGTTAGATTTTTTAGCTCGCTTTTTAGGTACACTCCCCTGAAGTGAGGCACGTCTTTTGCGGCCTCTAACTGCTGGTAGTTGTCCATCTTTTTTATTACATTTTAATCCCATTCCCATTTTTGCTTTTGCCTTCATCAAATTTGTCACGGCATAAGCAGCAGCTTTTTCAGCAAGACTTGCGTCCTTGGCCGTAACTCTAGTCCAAGCTAAGTCTGCTAATCTCATGTCTGCTTTGTTCCGAGCAGCGGTATCGGGATTATTCATGTAGAATATGTCATGCTCTTTACAATAAGAGTCTAGTTTATTTTTTGGAGGTACATTTTTGGCTAGATTCCCACGTATATTCGTTCCAGGTCCACAGTACTGATATGATGGTATGTGAATTGGGAATGGAAGGTTATTTATAAGAGTATTCAATAACCCTCGACCCCTGTAAGGCTTTAGGAATAAACCTTTGCCCTTTTTACATGTTTTCTTATTGACATTTTTTACCATTTTTATTATATAAAAAATGTCTTTTATTCAACAAAAACATAAATTTAAAATAGTACATACTAAGGAAAATATACCAAAAAAGTTGGGTCTATTTCCTACCAGCTGTTTTAAAAGAACAGCTCAGTAATGAAATGCGGCAAAGTAAAATTATTATCTCAGTAATAAAATGAGTAGTAAGTAAACGATCATCTCAGTAATGAAATGGGGTAAAGTAAAATGGACATTTAAAAATTGAAACCCAACCTCGAGGGTTCATATTGTGACACACAATTATTATTAGAACAATGAATTGAGTTTGATTTATTGTTTTTATCTACTAAATCAGTTTACAAGTACCCTTAAATAGATTCCAACGATCTTTTCACTAATTCACACTACCATTGCAGGGCTGCAGAGTGTGGGAACAGAGCCTCCAAGGTTTGCCTCTAAAGGACAAGAATATGAGGCATTAGAGGGCGACACGTTGCTTCTACCCTGCTCGGTGGAAAATCTCGGTGAGTTACAAACTAAATCTCGACAGGATTATTAAAAAATAAAATTTTATTCATACAGTTAAACCATTTTGATGTTTGTATTTGCAAGTAGATGAAACGACTGAACATATAATAGTACATGTTTAGCGACTGGAGTGGAATCATAAGTTGATTAGTTTGTTTTTGGTTGAAGCTGACCCTTCTGAAAGGAAAAGGATTGATCTAAAATTCTTTTAAGGCACAATATGACAATCCAGTACTCATGATAGCAGATGACTGTGAGACAGGCATAATACGTAAATTATTACGTTTACGTTACATTAATTATTATTAAATAATAATGATAATAATAACTTGTTTGACCTCGGAACAATTTATATTATTTGGTGTCCTATAAAACATTGTAAATTAAGCTTAAAACACGTAATCCTATTGATGAATAGCAGTTGAATAATTAATTATATAAAGGTGTAAAAACGAAATAAAAATGTTAAGCTATGAAAACACGTCTGTACTAAATTATACAGTCTATATTTCCAAATGAAAAATATGTTAGTTATAGCTAATCTCAATAACAATTCAAAATGTAACTTTTCACAAAGTTATATATTATATCAATGATAAAGTCATAATGATTTGGCTATTTTCCGTAACAATTATTGGTTTTACAGCTGAACCAGAGCACGAGAAATACTTTCAAGAGTTAATTGCACAACTAAGCCAGAGTGAACTGTTGCCGGGTTGGTTAGTTAAACATACTTGATGATGAAGTATCTCGTATTAAGCTCTACAACACATGATAAGCATTATGTAGCAAATGCTGCTATATTTTACACGCCAATAATAAAGCCTAACATGGAGCGGGAGTATCATATAACAGCAACAGAATAAACACGATCCGAGCTCTCTACACTCAACTTTACTGGAGCATCAGTAAACACTTCGTCGCATCGTCGCAGTTAACTAAGTTTATGCGATACTTTAACGGCTTACTTGCTTAAAATCTTCCGTCTTACTGGTTATATCGTTATATACGGCTTACTTACATGAGACTTAGATTAACTATTCGTTTGAGTAATGGCAGTATGGTTTAAGTGTCACACAGAACATCTATACAGTTAAATATTGTATGCAAACAAACTACCTAATGATTTTTAAATGTGTTGATTGAAAGTATTATGTCTCTAACAAATTACTGTTAAGATTGTTAAGGTTTAAAGTTTTACTAAATATCTTTCTCACCACTGCACGGAAATGATCACATTGCCACACCTGTAAACAGCGCGAAAAATAGTTCTTTTCCACCTTTTTTCCTTCCTCCTCGCTAAATCAGCTGAATTCACTGTGAGCGTTTCTATAAAACACATCCGGTAATGCATCTATGAAAGTGATTGATTCATTCTAGTTATTAAACTACACAAAACTCGATCACCTTTTTAGAGATAAAAAATATCCCAAGTGATGTTTTATATACAACAAAAAGTTAATCTGTGTGTTGTGATAAGTTAATGATGGTCGTAGGAAAAGTCTTATTACGAGCACAATCATTGCCGCTCTTAACTTACAAAAGCAATACTAATAAATTATATCTCACTTTACAGCATGTATTTAAGAAACAATTAAAAAAAATGCTGCTTCAGAGCACAAATTATGCTCCACATCATGCCATGTGCTGCTCCAAGTGTTGTAAGCTTGGTTTTTGTCTGATCTATGTTTGTAAAAAAGAGGCTATTCAATGCAGTTTTAGTTTCAAGCTTAAAGTGCACGTCACACTTGCTTCATTCATAAAAAACAATATCGAGGTTTAAGCATTATATACCATTATTCACAGCTACCAAGTTTCAAAAAATTAAAAAAAATACGCATGCACAAAAATATACTGAAAGTTCCCCTTCTCTCACTTTAAACAATTCCTTCTACTGTATACCGTTCTATGTGCTTTACAACTAACACTGAGACAGGCTAAGACAGACACGCTGCAACGTATTTGCATTATAAATCCAAATTCATTACATTGGGGTGTAATGATCAAATAATGAATTTTAGGTCAGCAAAATGATATTCAAATGATAATCAACAAATGACAAACCACCCGGTCAACAGACGAACACAGGCAACAGTTGAACTAAACAAGTAAATTATCACTGTATTACTATCCTAGTAATACGACATAAAAATTTAATGTCCTTAAATGAGGTTTTGTAATAAAATCTTCAAAGTGTAATAGAGCTATCTATTTAATAGTCGTGGTTTTTCCCCAGGATCGCACGTCCTGCTGTGGCGCAAAGGTAACCTGATCCTGACCGCCGCCAAGCTGATGGTCGCCCGGGACTCCCGCCTGTCGCTCCTACAGGACCGGGACTACGACCTCAGGATTGCCAACATCACAGCCAAGGACGCGGGGCAGTACATATGCCAAATAGCAGACATCTCGTCACAGGACCAGGTCCACAAGGTCTCCGTGCTAGGTAATGTAGATAACAATTAAATAGTAGATGTAGATTACAATCAAAACAAATAGCTCTTTGTCAATTTAGCAACTCTTCTCCAGGACAACACTAGCTGTGAAGGATTAAAAAATTTAACGTTTAATAGCTTTTACGTAAGCGCAAAGGTTTGTATGCAAAATGGTAGTAATAAAAGTAATGTTACAGCATTAGAATAATCCATTAAGAGTTTTTGTTAAAATATATCCTACAGCTTTGCTGTTTACAAACTGATAATTAAATCTACCTTCAGATTTGAATAGCTAATAAATGAATGGAGTAACTTAAGGCTACAGATAATTTTAAAAGTTTCTTATAACTACTTACTATAATCAAAAATCGAAGTTTGATGACAAAATAACCGTAAAAAATCCCCTAGTTCATCTCAATTGTTAATGCCATTTGGTTTTCCTCTTGAGACAGAAATTTAAATTTTAACCATGAGAAAATCCTACTGCTTTGAAAAAAAAACTACTGCTTTAGGCCTTACTAATTCCGTGAATGTTCCAGCTCCGCCCAGGATTGTGTCCACTGCTGCCAACAGTCAACTGACAGCCAGAAAGGGCAGTTCCGTCACTCTGACCTGCTCTGCCACAGGGAACCCTCAGCCCACCGTGCTCTGGTCTAAGAAGGTACAGATGTAATTATGGTGTATTATGTTCAAAATATTAATTGATTATAAGCGTGCGGTATTTTCTGCAGCTTGGCCCAGGACCGGATAAGTTTTTTAGCCACTTCTTAGCAAAATTCCTTAAAAATCATAAAATTGGTTATTCTAATCACGGGGTGTTATATATTATAAGGTTTCATTTTGTTTTGTGGGTATTGATTAGCAGCTGCATTATATTTGTTATACGTGTTTAAAGACTGTTTTATTCTTTTCAACACCTTTTACATTTTTGCAAGAGTTTAAACCATCGTCTTATAGGCCTACAATTTTGACATTATGTTATGAATCATCGTTAAATAACAGCCTAATGATGGATTGAATCTTTGTCTGACATTTCGGGTCAAAACAATAATCCTCGCATTGAAGCACTCATCTCCATTCATGCTTGGCTTAAAATACCTACTTTGTATGGTCGCCATTTAATAAGAAAGTATTAAGAAAGAAATAGAGTACAGTAGCTGTTTATTCAATGTTTCATTATTAAAGCATATTTTAATTCAACCGATTGGTTATTATGAGTTTTCAAAGAAAGATACAGAATATAAATGTATTTGTTTTGGGAATATAAAAATTGGTGCGTTTGGAAGTTTTCTATGGCATTTTGAAACGTTAATCTTATCTAGCTTTTTCCAAACCTTATAACATATTGAAACAAAATTTACAAGATATCTATATATAAAGCCAAAAGTACCCATGAACTTTTGAGAAAACTACAAGTCACACCCCCATAAACCATATACTTAAAATGTTCGTCATGATGAGAAACCTTGCGCAAAATTATCCATTATTTCATAAATTGCCCTATAAGGTCGTAATTGCTTTCCTAAGGGAACTTTCCATTTACCTAATGTTAAAAATACCTCAGCTGTTATTATTTGTTTGTATTAACATTACTGTATTCTGTTATGTTTATTTCAGCTTAAAACTTAACCAATCAATAGTTTTATTAATACTTCTATAGTATAACGGGGTGGAGCCCGTGGGTAACAGCTAGTGTTATTTCCACGCAAATCATACATATTTAATAACAATATAACTTCGGGACAAAGTAATCAACATATGTGTGATTGTCGAAAAGAGACAAGACAGAAGAAATGAGAACATATGCGATTGAATTGCACAAAACATGATATAAGAGTTTGATTATTTTCCCACAGTTGGAATAGTGATCACTACAGTTTACTTGTCTACAAAAGACCGTATGTATAGCATATGACGTAAAATGCATCTGGAAGTGCGTTATGAATTTTAAGGAAATTATTCCCAATACCATTACCGATATCAAAGACAACTTTGTTGTTATGGAAAGATAAACTTTTCTCTTTAACTTCTTTCTGAAAAGGAGTTCAAGGATCTGAGTTTTTATCTCGGATTGTAGGTCCCCATTATAAACTTCCTGACATCGACCCATTCAACCTGTATTATGCCTCACTTCTTCCATTATTCTTTACAAAAGACTGGAAAACCAATCCTGAAACCTTCCAAAATACATGATTTAATTTGGATATCGATAATGAAAAGTAAATTCACTCCACACCTTAGAACGTGCTATATTTTGTAATAACAGCTCAAATAGAAAATTATTGGGATAAATATTTTTTCAGGGTAACGCATTGTAATTGACTTCTTAAAAAAAAGAAAAACACAAACACATTTAGAATAAAGTAGACAAGAGAATAAGATAAGATTCAAATCTCATACTGGTTCCAAGTAAGACAAAATACTCTACCTGCTTACATAGAATGCTTTAAATTTAAAACTATATCTAAATCATATTTATTTAAATCCTTTCTAATTTTATGAATCATGTCTGTTATTTTGGCGGTTAAAGCAATCAAAACAAAAGGCAAAAGACAACAGTATCATTCAATTAAGTGTTCGATATTTACGTGACTGATTATTGGTCTAATTGAACAGCCTAACAGGGTAATGAAAACAATAAGTGGCATGTTATTGCCAACTTTCATGGCTTCCAGTTCCGTGTCGTACTATCCCTTCTAAGATCCTCCGTTAGTAGGCTTTGGTAAGAAAACAGAAACCCTGCTTCTGCCCTTACTCGTCTATTCCGCAGAATATCCTACCTGAAAGATGTATATCTTAAGTCATAGGTTTGGCAAATTGTCCACTAACTGACAGAAAGAAAATCTATCGCTCAATGTGTCCATGCGATACTATTTCATCTGTATTAACCTAAATCCCCCCAAATGAACACTTGAAATACACTTGGCGTGCAACTACTTGGATGGAAGTAGTATTTGTCAAACTGATTTCGGATCAATTTTGGTTGGTTGGAGTAAATCATGTAAATTCAAGTGGGGCATGTTATTGATCCCTCAGGTTAGGATGTTTTAGAATTATAAATTGGTAACATAAACTAAATAAATTATTAAAAGACTCGTAAATTTTCAAAAATTCATTTAGTATAGAATGGTTTAACCACTCGCTGTCTTGATTTTGTGTTAGGTTATACCTTTGACTATTAATACAAATAGACATTCCATATACTCATACAAATTCAACAGAAACTATTTGTTATGCTTTTTTTCTACATTAATTCGACTTTTGTAAATTAAAAGATGGAAATGGTCTCCTAGTTCGCACCTCAGGAAAGTTGGTATCTCTGGTGAAGGAGGATTTAAGCCGCGCTTTTCTCAGAGCTGAGTAAGCTCTTATGTCATACATATTTAATGTTTGCTTAAACGCGAGGTGAGAACTAATTTCATTATGCAATTTACCTGCAGAGTTAAACTTTAACTCGACTTAATGAATCTTAAATTCATAACTATAAAACATACTACATACCATGACCATATTTCTATAAGTTAATGTTAAGGGATTTGTATTTTGTAATACAAATAAATAAATAAGGTCTTTATTTGCAAGCGTTCATCAAAGTACAAACTCTGTTTTTCATGACAACTTTTGTCAAACTAAGTAAATAAAACCATACAATAATCTGTACATAAAATCAAAAGTAAAAGTATCTATACAGTTTAGGTAAATATTTCTTAAACCTAGTATAACTGTACTCTTTTAAAGTGGGTGGCAAAGCATTATACTTTTTTGGGCCAAAGTAACTAAACCCCTTCTTCCCCGTTTCCAGTTTTGTCTTTGGCAAGTGCAACAGGCAGTTCTGTCGAGTACTGTACTCATTGACTTCATGCATAAACACCAACCTAAGGTACTCAGATTTTCCCGTCTGAAGAACTTGTTGGACCAGATTTACAGTTTGTATGTCGGAGTACCCCATGATTGACAACACCTTGGCACTCAATTTGTACTCGCTAGTGTGATCAAATTTTTTCAGATTGTAGACAAGTCTAATAGTCCAGGCGCTAAACGGGTTGAGTATGCACTGAAAGTCTGACAAAATTTGACTTTTGATTATTGTTGGGGACATCTAGTAGATGAAAAAAATCGATGATGTCGCATTTCTAGGGTGGTCACAACTCGGGGGGGAGGGGGGGAAGTTGCGCGGGTCATCGGTTTACGTTTCCGCGTCTAACTCACAAACGGTTAATGATAGAAAGGTGAATTAAGTGTCTATCTACGCCTAAATATATTGTCTTTTAAAAAGGTTATTACAACCTTTCTTCTATCTCTTATACTTTAGGCGCTAATCAACATTTATTGCAAAAAATAAAATTTAAAAATGCTTAAAAATGAAATATCGGAAATATTGCGCTTGTTTAGGGCATGTTACAAACTATTTATGGTTAGAAAAACTAACAAGTAGTACAACAACACCAAGTTTAAAGAAATCCATGCAAAAACAACAGAGCTACGTTGATTTCAGTAAAAGTAAACGTGGAAAATTCGTAGTAGTATCGAGGCGCGCATGGATGGTACACGTAGCCCACAGTCAATATAGGTTTGATGTTGTAAGTAACTATGGGAAAGCTGAATTTTTCTATGCTGTTAGACCATGTTGCGATTATCATTTTCCCGAAAGTCAACACTCCTCCCCCCTTGTGCTTTCCTCTAACCCCCTTTTTAGATAAATTTACAGCCTCTTAGCAATTAAGCTATAACTTTAAAACGGGTAAGGATAATAATGCAACATTTTATTAATCATTTTGCGTTACGATAATCTACGAAAAGAATTATTAGATGAATAAATGATGAAGAAGATAGATGATGAAGAAGAAGAAAATGTGTTAATTGTAATAAAATATAAATACAGTGTTTTTTATTTAAATGCAAATAACAATGGTCAAAGACCGTCTGTTTTGTGTTAGACACACTGATTTTAAAATATTTTAAAACAGTTTTAAAAAATTCCATAAATCACATACAATTATTCATAAAATAAACTGATTTCCACTACAGAACATACACAAATAGCACTACATACTAATAGATCAGATATCAATTGAATGAATAATACAATTTAAATGTAGCCTACTGAGAATCTGAATTTTTCCTACAAACAGTTAATAATTCATAAAACAAACCTGTTACTTTTATAATTTACTTTGATGGATACTTCACAAACAATATTTTAAAAATTTTTTAAATTACATAGATTTTTCCAATTTTTGTATCGATATCTCAATTCTTAAATTTAATAATTATACTCCATTATCAATTCCCACCCTTTACTCCACGCCTCTTTAAGATAATTTCCAAGTGCACGCCAATCTTTGCCATTTAAAAATTCAAAAAAACTCATATTCATTTAAATATAACTTGTTAGACCAAAATTGACGTATCTTTTTTTAAATTGGAGATTCTGCTATAAAAGGGTACACGTTTCATCCCGGTTGAGATTACATAGTGAACATATACAAATTTTATTTTCCATATAGAGTTAACTTTTTATTAGACGACCCCTTTTAATTGTAAAAAATGTTTTTAGGGATGGTTACGAATAAAAAATATATATACACAATTTTCCAATATGGCCAACAACTTTGTTATTTCTTATGGAATACGCTGTATTTTAGTATTCTTTTACAATTTAAAAGCTATTTTCTTATTTGTGACATTTTTTCTCTAAACCTGCCCCATTTAGGAGTTACAGCGTGTTATATCTCAAAGAAAGGCTTGTGGTGTACATTCGGCATCTGTAGCTCATAAACGAGTAAGTTGAGAGAGAAAGTGCAAAGAATAAATAAGTCACATATAAGTCCTCGTTCAAAAAAATATATAAAATACGTTAAAAAATACTGATTTTGTTGTTTTAAAAATGGCCACCATTTTCAAAAATGCTAGCTTACTTTGATATTGGAACAATTTATTTTATGTTTTTTTTTTTATGTAGATGTGATTTGAAAACTTGTTTATTCTTTGTATTTCCGCTCTTAAACTTACGTTAATGAGCTGTGAGGATGCAGGATGTACTCACAAACCATTTCTGTTTCGATGTAACTCCTAAACAAGTAGCTTTAGAGAAAAATGTCAAGAATAAAAAGGTTTAAAAGCTGTGCGTTTACATTCTAAAACAATCATAAAATAAAGGGTATTCCATAGGACTAACAAAGTTGTCATCCATATTGGAAAATGGCGAACATATTTTTAAAATTCGAAACCACAAAAAAAACATCTTAAAATAAAGGGTAGTGTCCCATAAGAAGTTAACTCTATATCCCATAATAAAAAAGTTATCTATTGGTTCACTTTAGGTGAGACACCCTGTATAATAAAATGAGGCTCTAGCGTACAGCAGCAAATGCACGATATTCATTCATATGTATCCACTACAGTCTGTATATGTACTGAATGAGCTACATAACGTTAATATAATCTATATAAAGCGGCAGATTCAAATACAAAAACCATAATATACGTAATTTTTTTCATTGTTGCGGTGCACAAAAAAGCCTGAGTCCTGTAAAATCAATATACTGTACTATCTATAACTACTATATGCAAACAAACTGTTAATAACTATGTATCATTTTAAAATGTAAACTATGCACCCCAAATTTTGTATCAAACATTTTGTTGTGCGACCTCGTATAAAAAATCTACAAAGAAAAGTTTCATAAATTAATCTGTAAAAAATATTTTTTTTTATGTTTATGATATTTTTTAACTATGAATATTTAGGATACCATGGTAAACATTTTTTGTAGAATATCGTAACGCAAAATGATTTATAAAAGATTGCGTTATTATCCTTACCCGTTTTAAAGTTATAGCTTAATGTTTAAGAGACTGTAAATTTATCTAAAAGGGGGGGGGTAAAAGAAAGCACAAAGGGGTAGGAGTGGGGACTTTTGGGAAAATGCTCATCTCAACATGGTCTAACAGCATAGAAAAATTCAGCTTTCCCATAGTTACTTACATCAAACCTATCGACTGTGGGCTACGTACCGTCCATGCGCGCTTCGGTACTACTACGAATTTTCCACGTTTACTCTTACTGAAATCAACGTAGCTCTGTTGTTTTTGCATGGATTTCTTTAAACTTGGTGTTGTTGTACTACTTGTTAGTTTTTCTAACCATAAATAGTTTGTAACATGCCCTAAACAAGCGCAATATTTCCGATATTTCATTTTTAAGTATTTTTAAATTTTATTTTTTGCAATACATGTTGATTAGCGCCTAAAGTATAAGAGATAGAAGAAAGGTCGTAATAACCTTTTTAAAAGACAATATATTTAGGCGTAGATAGACGCTTAATTCACCTTTCTATCATTAACCGTTTGTGAGTTAGACGCGGAAACGTAAACCGATGACCCGCGCAACTTCCCCCCCTCCCCCCCGAGTTGTGACCACCCTAGAAATGCGACATCATCGATTTTTTTCATCTACTAGATGTCCCCAACAATAATCAAAAGTCAAATTTTGTCAGACTTTCAGTGCATACTCAACCCGTTTAGCGCCTGGACTATAAGCACTCTGTTTTGCAGCCGGGTAAGGATCATCAAAATTTCCCGAGCAAGGCAACAGGAAAAAGCAGAAATAGCATAGTATTAACAGGATAATGGTTGAACGGACGATTTCCAGCTTAGAAAGTTCTGGCAAAATTGAGCTTAGTTTGCGAAGAGTTTTCAAACGTATTGTTACTGTTTTACATAATAGCTTTGACATGGTGAGAAAAATCAAGTTGGGAATCGAGAGTGACACCGAGAATGTTAAGAATATTACTGGAAATCAGTGGTTTGCCATCAACAAAGATACACTGTTCAACACAACTATTATTCTGAGTGGGTACTCGAATATCACCTATCTCCAATCAAGACAGAACACTTACTGGAGTTCAATAGCAAACCATGGTCATCCGACCATCTATTTACACTCTCTAAATCATTGTTGATATAACGAATAGTCTTACCTGTTTCTGAGGGCTTATAAGAAATTAGCAGTTGGGAATCATACGTACAAGAGTGTAAAGAACAGTAACTCAAATTATCTTTCAAATCTGCATTGTATATAAGGAATAAAATCGGCCCCAAGCAACTGCCTAGAGGAACACCGACAAACGAGAGCTGTCCATTAACCTTTGTACATTGTGTACGCCCGGTCAAGTACGATGAAAACCATCTCTCTCAGATGTCAATGAACGATATGAATGAACTATAATTTTTGCCCCATATAACCGTCCCGTAAAACCCAATTCACATAGCCCGATCATGCTGGTACGCAAATTCATTCAAGTTTATCCCACCCGTCTTTAAGGCAAACTACATCGAAATCTGACAAAATTACTTAAGTTATCGAGTTTACGAACGTTTATATATTTGATGTTTTATGCATACATATAACAATTGAAACGAATTATTAACGCTCTAATCACAAAGGGACCAAACGTTGTTCAGGTTAATACTTTTCATATTCGGGTCTCGTCAGTTTCCTTTAATGACTTGTGAAACCTTTATTTTCAACGTAAAAATAAAACAAAATTGTATTTACGTATGAATGATAACACAACCATACAACATAACCGTATGATGCTTTGCTAGGACAGTGGCCATCTCTACAAACCTGGGTCTACGGTAACACTAGACAGGGTAGATCGTCACCACGCAGGAGTGTATCAGTGTACAGCGACCAATGGTGTGGGACCACCTGCAGTTCTGGACGTACGGCTAGATGTGTTACGTATGTATTCTCTAGATTCTAAAACTTCGATAACAAGTACAATAAAAATATGCTTTTACCCTAAAACAGATGTTGGGTCAACCTTCCTTTTGAACATACTAAAGGTCCCTTAATATTGAAGCCGTGCTATGGCCACCATATTGGAAAATGGCGGCATATTTCAGTATTTTTGGCTATAGCGACTTTATTATTAATAATACAGGAAAAAGGCTAAATATAAAAAATATAGTCCATCTAGAAATACACATATCTTTGTATTTATAATTTTCTCTTAACCCAACACCCAATAGTTTTTGAGTTTGAGTATAGTTAGTTTGTTTATTGATCAAAAATCGATGAAACCCATCGAAATCGACGGTTACTTTCAAGATTTACGACAATTATTCATCCCACTCAGCTAAACATAGTGATATCATTGATAAAACATTTTCCCATAGATTTTTTATCCTTATGGATCAACCAAAGTATTTTGTTGTTAGTTCCGTACGGTGGACTGTAGAGTTCGTGTTTTGGTTACAAATTGTTTCTAGATTTTGCAGTCATTGTAAACCTCGTTCGACCAAATAAAACAATCTAATAACTCTTACTCTAGTTCTATAACCAATCAGTAAGTAAAGTACAAATCCCAAAATTATCCCAAAATAATATAAACAAAATGTCTCCTTCACTTGTGTTCAGTGTCACCAACATGAACTAGACACGAAAAACAACCTTGCAAATTTAAAATGGGATGTCAAGTCTACTTCTGTTAGTGTGGTGTTGCCAACAAAGTATTAAAATGTTACTTTATTAAATGGGTACAAAATGAGATGAAATATACAAAATACGGTTGATTACCTCACTGCATACAATATTTCCGGTACTTTGTACGAGTTAATATTACTTCAATAACAACTTGCTCCATCTCCTTTTGAAAACCCCTTCTGTTAGTATTCGAATCGTGACGAAGAATCGCTATCTTTTTAGCAACCACAACCACAATTCGTAAATTTAAATCTGTAAATTGTAAATTCAAAACTCCCACGCTATTCTTCTGAATAAGTAAACTGTTGAAGATTGCTTGTTTACAGATTTATTTTGCTCAAATTTTATTCCAAGCTATTGATATTTTACTAAAAAAAAGCACACTATAAAACCCTCCCCGTAACAGCAAACCTAGGCACTTGTTACACCTAATTTAATTTATATACATTTTATAAAACATCCAATCAGTCAAATGGAAATCCAGGTTAGCTGTGGCGGAGGTGTTTTACTAATTAAATAAAGTTAAATTTTAAGATTTTATAGTATCGCACTATTTAACTAAATGGGATGAATTGTCGTAAACCTTGAAAGTAACCGTCGATTTTCATGGGTTTCGCCTATTTTTGATAAATAAAAAAACTAAATATACTTAGTCACAAATAACTCAAGTAACGTTGGGTTTAAAGAAAAATGATAAATAAAAAAATTTGTATTTGTAGAAAGACTATAGTTTGTATGTTTAGCTTTTTCCTGTATCTCTAATAATAAAGTCACTATTGCCAAAAATACAGAAGTATGCCACCATTTTCCAATATGTCGGCCATAGCACAGCTTAAATTTTAGGGGACTTTTAGTTTGTTCAAAAGAAAGGTACGCCCAACATCTGTCCCAAATTCCCTGCTTGAGCTATTTTTTAGGTGTCCGGAATTTTTCGCTTTTTTTACTGTACTTTTGGGTTACAAACATACGCCCATGGAAATAAAAATTGCTTCTGTTATGTAATAGCTTTCAAAAATAGCCGATGTTAGGAAGAACCTAATACATTTTTGTGGCATAAGTAACGGTTGATTTTACATCCGATCACATTTACGTTTTACAATATATTACATAGTGGCCTATGATAGTATCTTAGATGTAATGCAATCACAAGATTGCTTTCGTTGCCATTCGTAGAGTCAAAGGTAGTACGTACCTTTCATGAATTCTAACTTAAGAACTTTAACTTAGCAATCCATTAATTCACTAGCTTTAAGTAATCTTTTTATATTTAGATCCCCCTGAAATAGAAGTGGAGCAAGGGTGGGTGAACACGGCGGAGGGAAGCCAAGTAAAGCTTGTCTGCACGGTTTACGGAAACCCAACTCCCAATGTGAGTAACGATGTTTTGTTTCAATCCTAGATTAGCAACAAAATCTTATGTAAACTGTTTACAATGGCAAATCACCTAGGAAACCTATATGTTCATTCAATCAATCAAACCATTCGTCTATTTATTTCTATATGTATATGGGTGAATATTATTGTTGACGTTCAGTTTCACTATTGTTAAGCGGTATTAGGTTTATAATTAAAGCTTTAATATTACTCATAAATTTATGTTTGAGAGCAACAAATTGAAAGTATATTGTCTGTTGACCTCGGAGAATCAACCAATTAAGAATCCGAGGGACAATCAGGCGTATATTTCTACCATGGGTCATTTGACAAAAGCTCGTTTAATTGATAGCCATTATTGATTCAAATCAAATCAAATCAAAATACTTTTATTCCAAAAATTAAACAGTACAATAATAGAACAATATATTACATGGAATTATTCGCCCGGATAGACTGTGATCGGGGGAAGAGTTCTTGTAAACCATTGTTAGGCAATATACAAAGTATTTAACATTTTTTCGATGCTATTACCTACATCTACTAGAAATTAAAAAAGACAAAGACCTTTATAAATTGAATATTAAAAGGAAACCCCTAATTTGATTTAAACAAATACGAAAGTCTATAGTAATACATTCAAAAAAATAATAAAATGGATCCTACTAAACTAGAAGTTACTGAAAACGGTAACAAAAACATGGTTGAATTTTGCATCAGCCGTGGCGAAAACATCTTTTTCAGTTAATGGAAAATAATTATGCTGTGTAAGCTGACTGTATCAGCGCCTCTGCAGCCGCCCACCCGATACGCGCGAGCCACTCGCCAATCATGCGTTTGTACACAGCAACACTGCTACCCTCCGCCTCGATAATGTCCGATGGAAGGTTACGGTATAAAACATGTGCTAGATAGAAAGCGTTCTTTTAGTGGAATTGAGGATTCTTCTACTAAATCTCAGGGTTATTTGTTAACATTTTTCTATTACATAGCTTAAAATACATGTATTAAATAATGTTTTTATAATACAATACGCGTAACAGTGTAATACAACAATTATTTTTACAAGTTCATGCTGATATTTAAGAAATTATTTTTGTATTTTCCATTTAAGTAAAAGCTTTGCTAGATTAAAAGTTTGCTACTAAAAATAAGCTGTACTATGTACAACCAATGTAGCTGAACTCATTATTAAAATTATTTGAACAAAGATTTTAAGAATAAGAGATTTGTCATGATAAACAAACGTCCATGATAAACATGATAACGTCTTTTGAAATTTAAAGCAGAACATAAAAACGCCCCTCCTGAAATATCAATACAGTTCAATTTGATTTATGAGTATAGCCGATGTGGAAATCATAGGTCGACTGGGTGAATCCAGTCAATACAATGGATTTACCTTTGTGCGAACAAAGAGACTATTTTGTAAATAAATATTAATTCATAGGCTACGATACAATATTTTAAATTTGTGCAATGTAAGATAGTTCGTTTAAATACTTTCTTATGATTTTATAATGATAGTAATAATTTAAATTTTCCTTTGAAAAAAATGTTTGCAATATGCCCAGTTTATTATTGAAACTATGCAGTATAAGTAAATTGAATAAACGAAAAAATTATACTACCACAAACAAAATGTCTTGTTCTTTTTCAGTGAAATGGTTTCCAGGTATTTTTAATAAACTCACAACAAAACATCATATGATAATGGTACATAAAAATACTTATTGAACAAGAATTATACTTTTTTTCTAGAAGAATCTCTCAAAGAATTTGTTTTAAACTAAAAATTCCTAAAACTAAAGAATCCTCGTTCTATGAGGCACGACTCCGAGAACTTTTCCGATAAAGATAGAAGTTTTCAGTAATCCTCCCAAACAACACTTAGACTCACTTAACAGGAAATTGTCTATAAAAATGATAAACTTTGTTGTTGTGTTTTTAGGAGAGAATATAGCAGAAACAATTTATTAACTTTAAAAAATCAAAGACGTTTGTTGATTATTAAAGAATTGTTTACATCTTATTTATGGATACTACTCTCTAGCTCAGAACCATTCAACACATTAAATCCAGGCTATGCCAATAGGATAGCGGTATTGCATTGCTAAATGCTAGTGGTGATTGCTGGGATTTGAACCCGATGTCTTGGAAAATTAATCCTCCCACCCATTGACCGGTGCTAGAATATAGGAGAGTATATTATTCCACCCATATACAATTTTTTTGCAGGAGTCCAGATATAGAGTTTGTTTCCTAAGTTAAAAAAAGAACGCTATAAAAACTATTCACAGCCACCACTATTGGGTGTTCTACAAGTGAGACAAGGGGTCCAAATCCAGCAAATCACCGATGTATTTTAAAAATTCCGTGATATTTTAGGTCCAGCCAAAAGTAATGTGTAAAACTGTTCTGGAATAAATATTAGCTTGCTATGGTGTAAATGTAAGACGTAAATGTTTGTCAGTTACTGTGGTACCACGAGGGTGCTCTAGTCGTGGCCACGAAGAGGTACTCTACAGATACAGTAAACAACAGACACTCTCTATCACTAGCGCCAGTGCTGAGACAAGACTTTGGAAACTTCAGCTGTGTTGCAGAGAACCCACTTGGTCGCTCAAAACACACTATCCAGCTTTCCGGTAAGTCTTCTATGGTGTAAGAGTTGCACTATCTTGTTTAATATTTACAAGCAATCATGCACTCGGCCATTAATTATTGAAGCAATGCCAGTATATTGGTTGTAGAGAGAGCTTACGCTATGCAATAGAGCCACGACTCGATAAATTTCTCAAATTCTCATTTGCAGATCCGCCTTTTAAGAAGACTGTAATATCGGCAACTTAGACAAGAACCTATGTGTGAACACTTTATCGTGTAATAGCCACGAAATAGTTTTGAATTTCTTAACCTTGATATTTTTTAACCTTGATCCATGCATACTCATGAAATAGCATGTCATACCACAACAGCTGGAAGTAGTGCTGCCTCCTGAGTGATCGTTTTACTTGCAGGTAAGCCGGGCAAACTGAGGGTCGTCAGCTCACCATACAGCTCTTCATCTCACAGTTACAACTTTGTTTGGAGAGTGGACAGTGCCTCACCGCTCGAGGAGTGCAGAGTTCTTTACAGGAAAATAATGGTACTAAATTAAGATTGGAGCTGTAATAGATTTTAGTAAGAGACACTTTTGGTATTAAGATTTTATTAAACCTTCAAATCATGATGTGAAGCATACTTTAATTTAATGTATTCTTTGTATTCAGTAAATCCTTTAGATTATGCTTTGTCGAGTCGTAATCGTCCAAAAAAGACATTTTTACAATCGCTTATTACTTTTTCTTAAGCAGTATCGTGAAGATAATGTTAACCTACGCCGTTTTACACGATTTCGCACATTATTTGTTATAAGTTCGTTCAATACTCGTTACATTAACATAGCTTTACCTACAAGGATTTATCCAAGGAGATTGGACAGAGTAGAAACAAAACCTCCAAAGCTGATGAAGTGAGTGGGTAATGGATAAATAATCCTCGAACGTCCAGTTGCTGTTAGTAGCCGGATTATGGTGCATTTCCATTAGGCTGATTCCATTCATTGATCACGGATTGATCAAGAGGTTTTGACAATGACCTGCGATAACAGACACAGTCATGTTTCTACTCTCACCACCATGTTTGATGTGGTTACTGTAAACAAGAATGTATCAATTCCTTTATTTGAATGAATGTGTGTACCGATTTTATCACCACTGTAAATCCATTTAAATTTGTTCATACTCCTTTTAAACCAACCCATAATTACCTTAGGGATCCAGTCACTATTCCTAAATTCTACATTAATAAAAAGATAAAAGTATGGTTTACAAATTTAAGACAAACATTATGAAACATAAATTTTAATAAAGACAAATATATTCTTTAAATACATTCATCGAACTTATGCTCAATGATAAATAGATGGTTTGAAAAGCAATGTCATTTAAAACTTAATCAACCTATCAAATTTGATAATCAAATAATTAAAATAGCTATCTAGATGGATATCAAAATGTCCACAAACACAGTTAAAAAAATTTTAAATTTTTTCTATGTAAATCTGCTAATTTCTTCAATTATCACTTAAATAATCAAAATACTAATTGGTTTTTCATCTGTTACTGATGTATCTTTTTTTACCTGTTTTCAACTCAACCTTGGCACGAATTTATAGTATTTCTTTTAGAAACTACAATAAACATATCCCTTGTAACTCTCCATGTTAATCTCCAATTTATAATTTTGTTACTAATCATCTGCTAATCTCCTACATAACATCTCTCCTCAGCAGCATATTACTAATACCTATTGTTAACTCCCACAGATCAACGACTCCCATCAGCAGGTTGGACCCTGGCTGGAGACTAGGTTTCGTCCTCCGTCGTCCTCCACCCTCAGTCTCCTGCTCGGCGACCTACAGCCGTCCTCGGTCTACCAGGGTCAGACCCAGGTTCGCAATCGCTACGGTTGGAGTGATATGTCCGAGCCATTCCAGTTCTATACAAGGGGGGACACTCACGACCTCTTTGGTAATTTGACAAGCTTACTTATATCTCGTACCTTTGGTGGGTGAGAGCGGGCTGGTTTAGCTGTAGAGTGCGGGCATTGGTCCCTAGGGTCTTGATTTTTTCTCTCGAATCACCAATGACGTTTGTCCATGAAAAATGCCACGACCATTAGAGAAAATCCTGAGGTGAAGCGTAAAACGGTTTTGGGCTACAACTTAGCGTCCAAGGCTATAAGGATCTTTATCAAAATGGAAAAAGAAGAACCTACGATGGGTGGTACATATCTGAATCATAATGGCACTTTCCTGGTCAGACATTGATGGTGAAAGTTAGTAATTTGTTATGCTTCGAAGGAGGACACATCCTTCTTTATGGTTTGGCTTTTAATTTAAGGTCCTGGAAACAAGAGTTTGTATTAGAGAGTTACAAATCTTCTAAAAGCATCGTTTTCGTTGATTTGTTTTTGTAATAGGTATTTTCTTCTCATACATATTTAATAATTGATGGTCAAAAGTATGATATATTTAAATTGCCCATTCAAAACTATCAAACTGGAAGTAAAACGCGACAATACCTCCAATGTACCTGAATGGTCGTAGTGATGTTATTACAATATTTCCTAAGTTTCTTCAAAAAAAAAAAAAAAAAAAAAAAAACTTATACAAAATAAGTGCGATAAAAATATATGACATTGCAATTTAGCCAAGATAACAAATACTGAATTAACTTAGATTTTAGCTGTACAAAAATTAGAATAATTTATATTATTTTGAGCTGAAACAGTTCAAACCATAGTAAAACAATGATACAATGTTATGTAGGCTATATAGTACTTATATAATAAAAAACATTCGTACAGGGCCAGCAAGTAAAAACAGTTTATATGATGTTCAAATTCTTTACATTTCTATCGGACAGAGAACGTATGTAAATATAAAACCTCTTGTTGCAGAAAACAACGTAGAACACCTGTCATCCCCATCAGCTTCCGTACATCGAAGAGGCTTTACGCTGAGTCTGGCGATTTTTCACCTCTTTTTACAATTTATATAACACGTATTTTAACTTTGTAACATTGCCTAAGTTTTCATGTATAAGATAACTGTTGATCTATTTAAAAGCTGTGTTATGTAAATAATCATGTATAATATTAAAATATGTAACTTTTTTTGAGTTAAAAAATTAAACTTAATAATTTAGAAATACAAACACTAAAATTACAGTAAAAAAGGCTTTATTGTTAAATAATTGATTGTGCCAGAAAGTAAAAAGGAATAATGATTTAAAATATTTGTATTAAATGAAATATATAAACTGCAGTAAAACAATATGTCAATTCAATTAGAATGGAAACCATTGATGAGATGCAATTATGTAAAATATTTTTAAATATAATGAGTGACGTGTAGAGGTCTAAGATAAAAAAAAAAACTGTGAGGTACAATTTATTCCACCCTGTAAGCTACACCCTACCAATGTTGCCAATGTTGTTGGTTTACAATGTTGGAAAAATCTTGAAATAATTTTAAAATATTAACACTTTTTAACAAAACAATTTTGTATGGAATAAAAGGGAAAAAACAACAAATCATGAATTCATAATAAGTGCATATTTCAACCACTAAACAACATTAAACCCACAAATGTAATTATACGAAGTTTTCTGCCAGGTTTTTTTTTGTGTAATGTAAGATTTTATAGTGACAGGTAATACCAAAACTGTATTAACAGATGTATACTATATTCCAATTAAAATGTATAAAATGAAATGTATATTTATATTTTATTGTTTGTCATTTGCAAAGCTATGTAAATAGAAAAATGGGTGTTTAATGTTAAAATATATATAAAAAATATATGGTTGATTTATTTGTAAATACTATGTACAATAATAATTTATTAAACTTTTATTTGATTGAGAGTGATTTATAAACCTCAGTATTGAGCTCTTAAAATCATATTTCCTCTGACAAAAACATCTATTATACAGACAGCATTATTTCAAAAAAGTATGTCATTGCTTTGATAATTTTAAAAGTCCCGTTAGATTATGGTGTTTTAAGGGAACAAAATCATTTTTCTGATAGAAGTATGTGTTGATTTGACCTCTTTGTAATTTCATATGACTCACTTCACAGAATTTCAAATAGGCTAACTCATGGAAGGGAGCATAGGGTATCTAACCCACATGACATTTTGGGGAAGTTCATGTTAAAATTGATTTGCAATTGATTGCACATGGTTTCACTACACAACGTTAGTAAGACCATGCAATATTTAGTGCATAAAATCACACATAAAATTATAGTCCACTTTCAGTTTTCACATGACAAATGTCGCTGTTTCAAAATCGCCAGTTTTATGGCTGGATATAAGCATTGTGTCATTTCGTTGGCGGTGAATGGCTCCATGTAAAAATTTGTTTTAAACGCTAATCTAATTATATTAAATTTACTAGGCATAGCCATTTTACATGAATCATTACACTGACTATTTCTTTTTGTGGTGTGCAATAATTCAACAATCATAATTTCACCTTAAATATGTAGATAAATAGGAAAAATGCTCACCTAATGAAACTAAAAGGTAATAAATACCAAAATATTTTATACAATTACTGTTGATGGATTTAATATAGAAGTGGCATTCGTTTTAGCCTTCAATTTCGCTCAAGAACAACATAAAGTTATTTCATATTTGCACAATTTAAAATGTGATTTTATTCTTGTATTACAAATTCTACACACAAAACCAGGGAATTGAAGTCTTTTCAATGAATCACCGTACATTATTTACTCCTAGTTAGTCGTAGATTGCCCGACACTTCACTTACAGGGCAAATTAACGTAGTGTTTCAACAGAATTCGCTCTGCAAACATGAACTAACAATAAACTTACCAATCAGTCCGAATCAGACAAAGCGTTCAGAGTTCAATCCTGTAGTGTTTGGTGCACTGTTTACACGACCTTTGTCCTATAATGAACTACAATGTGTTGTGCCGTACAATGAACAGCTGGTCCGGTCAGTTTTATAAATCAGTTTTTTTTTCTGTGGCAAGTTCAAAAACAAACATCAGAAGTTTGGCATGGACCCCTTTGTTAGCTTTACTATAAAAGCTAGAATAAAGCAGAGTATAGCATGTTACAGTAGCGAAGCTACTGCAAAATTTAAGATATCTAATGAGGAATGCAATGAGAATACGGGGATTCAAGATACAATAATAGATACAGGGAAGAATATAGTCCAATTAATTAATTTACAAAGCAATGTTCCTAACGTTTGATTCGAATATATATAGAACTATTTGGAATACAAAACCATCATTACTGGAACTTAAATTGGAACAGTTACTCGTATCAATTGCTTGTAGGACTTAGGAGTAATGAAGTGTTTTAATCAGACATGAGGAATTTCACTCGATCATTTACTCAATTACAAAATCCAGTATTAAATAGATTGCAAGAGGACTATTGTCATAAACAATTCTATGTTAATTCTTTGAACTAGTTTCTTTCTAGCCAAACATATTTATTGTATTACTGTTTCACAAATATTTGTTATTTTAATTAGATATTACATTTATTAAAACGACAAAATGTCATTTATTTGCCATAAACACGGCAACTAAACTGTACACAGAACCAATATAGCTCGGGCATTCATAATTAATGTTATAAACTATGCATTGATGCTTTGAGTTTAATTATTCCTGGGATTTTAGGTAAACTGAAACACAACTTGACAATGAAGTAGAGTTTACATAAAATGTTTAGTGATTTATTTGTGTAGTTTTACAAGTTTTTAACATAGTATAATTATATAAAAAATATTTAAAAAAAATCTATCAAGAGTATCTTTTACAAATAGTCAATCAATGTACATCCAAAAACGTGTTATCTAAGAATATTTGTCGAAACCCTAACGTTCTTTACAAAAAATCTTCTGCATTTTTATATAGTTTTAAATCACTGAGACTATGGTGGAAAAAATTGGTACAGACAAAGTTACTGGTAATATGACTAAAAGAATGTGTTTGTATAGGTTAGAAAATTATTTTGTTTATTCAAAATACAGTTGAATTTAAAATCATGTATAATTCCTTCCCAAACAATATTACAATTAATTGAACAATGTAGGTTTAAGTACGATAACCCAAAACATGTATATGACAGATGTATACTGTATAGTGTGGACTGAGTAATTATGTGTTTAAGAAATTTCACACTACATTAAATCAAAACCAACGTGTCAAGCCATTCCACTCACTGTAAATAGTGGAAACCAAAAATGCATTAAAATATTTCGTTCTTGAAACGAGTAATGAAATAAAATACTTAAAATTACTCCTTTAAAAGAACTTTAATATTTAAACAACTTAAATATATTTTTGTTGTAGTTGATTGTTTTAAACTTAAAACTTCCACCTGGGTTTTATGTTCATTGTTGCTTAGAAGAGAACGTCTAATTTCTTATTATGGTAGCAAATTAATATAGGTTTTTTTCATTAATTTCTTGTTATGGGTTAAGACATTTTCTAATTCCAACCTACTTCTATAAATAATAAAATAAAATACCATTGACGTCATGTTCCAGACATTTACCGTTTTAAATGTTTATGGATCGTGTGGGCTCAGCTCAACAGTTATGCATGAGTTTGAGCAAAGTGAAAACTAAATATAAATAAAAGATGAATGAAACACATTAAGCACCTCAATTAAGATTGGTCAAGGAAAGTATTGTTGTTTACTCAATCATCAAACTTACGTAAAACAGTTGTACAAACAATATCAGATGAATTACACAAACTGCAAGCTATCACAAACTGTCCAACTGTTATCTACCTTCCTGACTATAACAGTTTACAATTGACTAACAGTTGTACAAACAATATCAGATGAATTACACAAACTGCAAGCTATCACAAACTGTCCAACTGTTATCTACCTTCCTGACTATCACAGTTTACAGTTGACTAACAGTTGTACAAACAATATCAGATGAATTACACAAACTGCAAGCTATCACAAACTGTCTAACTGTTATCTACCTTCCTGTCTATCACAGTTTACAATTGACTAACAGTTGTACAAACAATATCAGATGAATTACACAAACTGCAAGCTATCACAAACTGTCCAACTGTTATCTACCTTCCTGACTATCACAGTTTACAGTTGACTAACAGTTGTACAAACAATATCGGATGAATTACACAAACTGCAAGCTATCACAAACTGTCCAACTGTTTTCTACCTTCCTGACTATCACAGTTTACAGTTGACTAACAGTTGTACAAACAATATCAGATGAATTACACAAACTGCAAGCTATCACAAACTGTCGAACTGTTTTCTACCTTCCTGACTATCACAGTTTACAGTTGACTAACAGTTGTACAAACAATATCAGATGAATTACACAAACTGCAAGCTATCACAATCTGTCCAACTGTTTTCTACCTTCCTGACTATCACAGTTTACAGTTGACTAACAGTTGTACAAACAATATCAGATGAATTACACAAACTGCAAGCTATCACAAACTGTCCAACTGTTTTCTACCTTCCTGACTATCACAGTTTACAGTTGACTAACAGTTGTACAAACAATATCAGATGAATTACACAAACTGCAAGCTATCACAAACTGTCCAAATGTTATCTACCTTCCTGACTATCACAGTTTACAGTTGACTAACAGTTGTACAAACAATATCAGATGAATTACACAAACTGCAAGCTATCACAAACTGTCCAACTGTTATCTACCTTCCTGACTATCACAGTTTACAGTTGACTAACAGTTGTACAAACAATATCAGATGAATTACACAAACTGCAAGCTATCACAAACTGTCTAACTGTTATCTACCTTCCTGCCTATCACAGTTTACAGTTGACTAACAGTTGTACAAACAATATCAGATGAATTACACAAACTGCAAGCTATCACAAACTGTCCAACTGTTATCTACCTTCCTGCCTATCACAGTTTACAGTTGACTAACAGTTGTACAAACAATATCAGATGAATTACACAAACTGCAAGCTATCACAAACTGTCCAACTGTTATCTACCTTCCTGCCTATCACAGTTTACAGTTGACTAACAGTTGTACAAACAATATCAGATGAATTACACAAACTGCAAGCTATCACAAACTGTCCAACTGTTATCTACCTTCCTGCCTATCACAGTTTACAGTTGACTAACAGTTGTACAAACAATATCAGATGAATTACACAAACTGCAAGCTATCACAAACTGTCTAACTGTTATCTACCTTCCTGACTATCACAGTTTACAGTTGACTAACAGTTGTACAAACAATATCAGATGAATTACACAAACTGCAAGCTATCACAAACTGTCCAACTGTTATCTACCTTCCTGCCTATCACAGTTTACAGTTGTGTAACAGTTGTCTGGATAGTTTACACATCTGTCTTTGCCTTCATGGCAGGGGGATTTCATATTAATAGATTACAAGCTGCTATACCCGTGCTTTGCAACGGGAAGAAAATGTGACCTAGGGAGCTATTAAATTAATTCTGATGTGTGTTTTAAAATACTGCAACTCTATGATTTAGTATGAAAATATAAACTGATTTAAAAGTGTAAACCTACTTATTTTCTAACTCCTACTTTTTATGTTAATAGATCCAAAAGTATATTACAACATACCTTAGTGTAGCAACAGCATCAATTGCTTCATATTGATGCTTCACGAATGACATGTTTTACCATAATTCTTGAACTTTAGTCAAGCCTCTTTACATGTAGCTTACTATATAAATTACAAAATGAAACTTTGAGCAATACTTTACAAAACGTATACAACCTTTCTTTAAAACCAAACATTACCCTCCTAAATCTCCATAAAGCATCACAAACATCTTTTTCGAGTAAATAAACAAACACCAGTTCATTGTACTGACCAGCTGTTTCATTAACTAAATTAAATTAAATCATGCAAACTTTGAAAGCATGCCAGGCGTAGCCCTTTGGAAATCGGCCTGTGGGGCAGAGCCCTTAGGAAATTCGTCCATATCAATACTTTTCGGCAAATCTACACACTCTAAGCTTCATTTTGATGTGACATATGCCTATATTTTTATTTGGTAAATGGCCTTAAACGTTTACATAAAATTTGATTGTATCACTTTAATAATATAATAGATAATGTATATTTAATTAATTTCACAAGTATTTAATGTGTGTTTAAATCATGATATTTAAGTTTCAATATTGTGGATAGAAACAAATTATGAAGCTAAGTTTGTGAATTACGCTTTAAAGTATGATTAACTTTGGGTTATAAACATAGACATAGATTGAAATTGTTATCAGATACACCACAATAATTATATGAATCAGTAAAACCATGTAAGCTTTGACATATTGAGTTCAAAAACCTATATTGTATATCAAAGTGATGATGTTCTTGTAAACATTGCACAGAAACAAAATGAAGATTACTTGATAATCTTGCTACTAATAGTCCAAATGGTCCTGTTTGGGAAACTTTGATCCCAGAGGTGCTGTAACTTCTACCAACTACTGCATTGCCAATATTTATCTCATTGAACATATCCATGCAAGTTAACTACTGTATTGTCTTAATAATAACTCAGTAACCAAATACATAGTATTAACAAGTTTTCAATATCAAATAAATATTACAGATACTGAGTTTATAATTCTTTTACTATGTGGTTTATGGTTCCGATTCTAAACACCAATTGGACAAAAAATAACTAAACAAACATACTAAGATGAAATAATGAAGATAAGCGTTAGGACTGAAAAACTATTAAAAACTTTGAAGGCTTTTTTTACTGTGTTGTTATTCCGAATCTTAGCCTACCTTAACTCTTAATTACTAAATTAATTCGCTTACAAACACTGCAGGTTCAAATAGTTTAAGTTGACCAACACCAAGCGTGTTATTCTTTAAACACCAGTTTTTTGTTAACTTTTGTTAAATGTGGAACCTCGATAACAAGACCATCGATAAAAAGACACCCTTGATAACAAGTGTCACTTTCAAATCCTCTTGGAGACCCCTAATCACATGTTATTATAAACCTCGATAAGAAGTAAAACTTAATAAAAGTCTTTTTTTCCCCATGAGAGTCTTGTTTCGGGGTTCTACTGTAGTTCTTTCTGATATTTTGCTTTTCCTGAAGACATACATATACTGCTTTCGATGCATACAAATATTTCTTAAACGTATTTAGAAACAAATGTAAACTAATTAGTTTGAAGATTTCTTGTTGCCACTAAAACGTAAGTGGTTTTAGTATTGAACACTCAATGGCTTTTAAATGTAACAAAGAACAATATGCGAAAAAATACATCGTCACACAATTTTCTTGATGACCTAGGCTACAATAGTTTCTACAGGCAATTATAAATTAGAAATTGTAAAATGCCAGAAACACATTATATTATTTGTTTGATGTTCATTATATTGTTTGATTCGATCGTTCAAGGCCAAAACTGCTTAGAAACCGCGTTAAATATACTTTATAATGAAAAACAATCTCCATAGTTTTTAATACAAAAGAATACAAATTATCTATACCAAAGATTTTATTTCATGTTAACTGCTTAGGCCTACACACAATAACCATTAAATATTAAAACATTTCTAAAATATAAATGCCTTTCATGGAGAGAACAGGAAGTGTAAAGGCGAAATTGTTTTACTTTATCCTTTTATTCCTTAACGCCCTTTTCTCAGATTAAATATGTAAATCTTACGTAACGTTAAAGGCAGCTTTCAGCAAAGTAAATCCATTAGTAGAAGATGTTTGAAGACAGGCTGAAGATGAAAGGTTTCAGAGCTACATAGGAGATGACATCTCCTTTGGGAAACAAAGAACTGGAAATGTTTACAAAAGCTGCGACGTTCTAAGAGGTATTGGCAATCGTTAATCAATTAATGTAGGTACTTTGTCTCATTGCGATGATTGAATTTAGAAACGAATCTAACTGAATGAGAGGTGTTTGATGTTGTTAAACGTAACGGCAAACAATAACTTCAGATTACCTTCTGAGGTAAATATATTTTAAAAATAATTTTTTTCTCTTTTTTTCAACGCCAGTGGCATTTCACGAGAGAGTCACGAGAGAATAAATGTTTAGTGGATGTGCCGGGGATTGAACCCGTCCCTCCCGCACCGAAGTCCGAGACGCTAACCACTAGGATAGCAACACAACCATATACTTTTTGACATTATTGTAGATATAGTCGTAACCAAACTATAAAACACGTGCGTCTTGGCAGTCTTAACAATTAGATACTTATAGTATTTTTTAAATACTAATAGTCTAATTTACTCATGGAAGAGTTAGTAAACGGCACAGCTCCAAGCCTTGCATCAGTAAGTTTGTGCAGGGTTGACCACAAACCATGGATTGTTGTGGCTAACCACGTGATCAATAGGAGACGTAGGAATTGGCTAACTCAGGAACTCACTAACTCGGTCGTGTGGCGGAACTGGCTAACTCTGGAACTGGCTAACTGTCTCAGTCAGGAATTGGCTAACTCCGGAACCCGCTAACTCGATTTTGTCTCGCGGCGGAATTCGCTAACTCTGGAAGTCGCTAACCCGGCCGCGCCCACTGCTCGGAGCGTTGCCAACCTTGTACGACAAAATAATGGTACACTGCCGTATTTCAAAATGTCAGTGTCTATCATACAGTAAATGTTATTTTTTTATCAATTCCACTTTTAACAGATAACTAGCCCAAAGTAATTAAAAGACAATTAAAAAATCATGAAAAAGTGTTTTTTATTAAACTGTACAATGGCCAGTTAAATGTTTATGATTTCGATCTTAAATATAAATGCCATCAGTATAAAAGAAAATAATAGAATATGAAAAATATTCAAAATTTAGTTTAATTGGTAATAAATAATTAAACCTCTACGAAAATAAGCTAAAATACACGCAAGTTCTTAAACACGGAAAACAGATTTAATTGTAATGTCGTAATAAACAAACACCATTAATTAATACAGTCATCAACCATCGTAACTTTCATAATTAATTCATAGATTTTAAATTAAATGTTCGTCGTTGAACCGTCCAACTTACGTGTACAAATATGATGACATAGACTAAGTTTTTATCTAGGCCTAATAGTTTGAACCAAAGCATTGTAGGCCTACTAGTAAATAGTTGCCTAATTCTAAAATGTGTTGAATTTCTTAGCAATAATGTTACATGTTTCAAAACAGTTTTTAGATTGTACACCTAAGCACCACTAGTAAAAAATAGGAGAAGATATAATATTCATATTAAAACGTGACAGGGTTATTTTAATTCACGATTTTTAATAAACTAATTGACGGATTTTCCTGATTTGAGTGTTGGGTTTCCTTTATATTGCTTTCACAAACGATATAAACTATACCAAGCCATTGCTCGGTTCACCGTTCCCCAGTACTGAGCTGAGCTACACAATAGACAATAGCTTTGTTTTTGGATAAGATAGAATCAGCCTGGAAAAAAAACTCCAGACTTTTAAAAAGTAAGCCTACTGAAAGACGTAAAATTAATATTAATTCAACAAAATTAAGAGGATGACCCGGGTTCTACACTAATAGCCTACGATAAAAGAAATTTACAAGTTGTATTTATGCATAGACTAACTTTTAATGCAATCCATGAATACATTACCACTTTATAATGTATTGATAAATATTTATTTAAATTCAATAGCTCTATTTAAAAATACATAACCACTACAATGTAATTCTGTAATGACGTTTAACGTGTAAATTTTATTATGATTTATGATTTAAGGTTACAACAAGGCCAGTATATAAAATACGAACTCAAAAATTTTATTTGCAGAAGTTCACAAAATGGTATTTATTCGAATAAAATAAACAAATGGCGGACTACGAAAATAGATATTTCATAACATGTAATAGATCCAAATTAAATGTGCATTTTTATCTTTTTCATACCAATAAGCTACTATTTAAGTAAGAAAAAACATACTCCCTTATATTAGTACATTTCTCATCCTTATGGATGATCTGAAGACAGTTGTATTGTTAGTTCTGTCCGGTGTACTGTCTTTAGAGGTCGTGTTTTGTTTACAATTGTTTCTTGTTTTCAGTAATTTAAAACCTCGTTTAACCAAATAAAACGTTCTAATCACAACTAATAACACGTCCCCTAGTTATATAACCAAACAGTAAGGAACAAATCATGAAGTTAACTATAAGATAATAGAAACACAATTTTGTCGACACTAGCGATCAGTGTCACCGGACATGAACTAGAAACGAAAAACGAGCTTCAGTTTACAATGGGATGTAAAGTTTACTTGTGTTGGTTAGTCTATGGTAAGACTATAATGCATTTTCCACCCTAATAATCATAAGAACTTCTCTGTGGTTAAACATACTTCTAAATATATTTATTTTATCGACTACGTTGCTCTTACTCCTAATTAATCGTAGGATACGACATTATGGTGCCGATACGATATAGGTACTACACTTTCGGCAACACTGGCCAAAAATATTCGTGCTTGGCTCCCATTGGACGGCCCGCGAGGCTTCTGATTGGGAGTTAGCGAGTTCCGCCGAGGGACCGAGTTAGCGACTTCCGTACGAGGACGGAATTCGCTAACCCGGCTCTAGAGCGGGTTAGCGGGTTCCGGAGTTAGCCAATTCCGAAACCGAACAAGTTAGCGAGTTCCTCTCATCGACCAAATTTGAAGATAGGGCATTTAACATGGGGTTAGCGAGTTCCAGAGTTAGCCAATTCCGCGGACCCATCAATAGATCATCAGGGTCGACAGTCAATGGAAGATAATAAAAAGAATAATTTATTTTAAATTTACAGTACACAAATAGTACGTGTCTTTTTGGAATTTTGTTGTTAAATTGTCTATGTAGTACTTTTATAATTACGTAAAATAATTCTCTGAGTATCTGTTTTACAATACGTGTATTGTGTATTGCAAGTTTACGGTGCAGTGAACGGATTGTCTTAATGTAAGCGTTCAATGGGGTTATTTATCCTGATGAGTTATACTTAATTAAACAGATTCTTTTTAAAAATATTACGAGCTAATCGAATGGATATTTCCACCATTGACATGCATGCTGTTCTGTATTGTATTCGTATATTGTCGGACTCTTGCATTGAATGCTATTATCAAATCGTAAATAAAAATACACGTTCAAAAATTGGAGTTGTGTGGTTAAAATTAACTTAATTAGATATCCACAGTCATCCTAGACTTTTGTTTAATGGACAGTTCTCCCTTCTTTAATGTTTTTGCTAGTCCTAGAGAATTTCGGCATCATTACGTATAAACACCTCCTCACCTTTTGGCAATTTATTAGCTGTATTAGCCCTGTATTCCCGTTTCCATTTTATTAGTATTCTTAGAAACTATATACCATTTCCCCAACAATTTAGCATAATTTTAATTATTTGTTTGTTGACAGGTATATTGTCTTTTGCTATTACAAGTGCATCACAAATATCACAAACAAGTGCAATGGAGTATAAAACAAATGCAGAAAAGACAGGTGTAACATAATATTTCATGAAAATTGTCCAAATACAATAGACATCAGTCCAACAGGATCGTGCTAAGAATGAAAATAAATTACTTTTTTGACAAAAGCGAGGTTGGTAATAGTAGTATGTTGTGTAAAGAACGATTACTTTATGAATTGCTGTACGATGTACTGTAATAATGATTAGGTGTTGGTTCAATAACTTTAATCGTAACCCATTTTAGATGTGTTGGACTAGTACTAGTTACTAACAAATTTGATTTGTACAGTCACTTTTCAAATAAGGGGTGAATGACACGTTAAAACAATAAGCACAATAAACACAATCATAAATACCCCCACCGCAGCAGACCTGCAGACTAAGAGAATTTCCATTTACCTGGCTGGATTTCTACAAAAATATTCCCTGAAAATGGTCGGATTTTCCCCTATTTAAATTATATTAAATTTTAATGAGTACCTAAATCTATGCAAATCTACGCATACTGCTGGAAAGATATTTTCCTGTAGATGTGTAGAATCCCTTTTTAAATTAAAATAGGCTAAAAAAAAACACACAAAATTGGATTTAAAATTAAAACAAAATTAACACTTGCCTTATGGGTTGCCATGCTGGTGACGAAATAACAACGAAATATAAAGAGAAAATAAAAACAAATGGAAGAAATTTCAATCACATGATTTATTTACAACGTGGGGTGAAAATAGAGAAGTCTGTACATTAGATATTTTTGGTTGAATTTTCGACCACTGGACGGCCTCTAATACAATATAATTTGATAACTTGTAAACATAAGCGCTAGTGAGAAGGTAAAATTTATTTAAAAATATGTAGGTACCAATGATGCTTGAATTTTGAGTCTAAAAATCTGTAAGCAATTTGTGAAGGGTTTCAAATAACAGAAAGCCTTCCTTGGTCAAACATTATGCGATTTGCACAAGATAAATAATTTAAATGAAGAGTATATGTTTATGTTTATTGTACTTGCATTATTTAAAATGACACTACAAAAGTATACAACGGATATTTTCTACACCTCCTTGAATAGTAGTAGTGCTCCTGTTATAGACTTATAAGCAACCTAGGATGAGACCTGACCCAATATTGAGATTCAGTCTTCCAAGACAGCAACATCATTGTTGAGACGTATTCAATCTGTGAACTCAAGTGTTCATCCCTGAGTCCCTGTATTGCAATACGTGTATTGTGTGTTGTCAGTTTACGGATCAGTGAACATGGTTTTGTCTTCATATAAGCATTGTATGGATGTTTATCCTGATGAGTCCTACTTAGCCTAACACATCTGTTGTGAAAATATTACGAGCTAAACAAATTATGGATATTTTCTCCATTGACAACGTAGTTCTATTTTCTATTAATATAATTGCCGGGCTTTTACATTTAACGTTGCTATCATATCGTGAACGATGGAATCATTGTTGAGTTGTATTCAATCCTTTGAACATGAGTGTTCATGTCTGAAACGGAGAAAATAGTTTTGTATTAAAAAAATACGGTTCAGTAAATATTTTACATTCATAGTTGTTATACAGTTTTCACATGTATTTTTGCATCATTCTATAAGCAAGCGTTTTCTTGTTCACTGTATTATAAAATATCATAAAAATAGGCAACTTGATGACTCTTTATTGAACTATTACACAATATATGGCTCTGGTTATTTGAAGTAGGCCAGTTCAACAAGAAATCTTACTGTTTCATAACCAAATAAGTATGAACATGTTATCGTATATGTTAGTTTTTAAAGTAACCTTATGTTTATTAACGTACTCATACTGCTTGGTCATATCTTAAACTTTCAAGCTAGAAAATCTAAATTTGGAAATGTTTGATGAAAACTTCTATATAGCTATTAGCACTATACACTCCTAATTTGTGCTCACGCGGTGTGAAAAGTTAAGTTCCCGTTAATATAACTAAATGGTTTTACAGTTTAACAGTTCAATAAGTTTGGACTATTCATGTTTAACATCCAGCCAAAACTAATGTTGTTTACTGCTGCTAGAGGAAATTAATGTATTGTCATCATGAATTATCCAAACAAAGTCTTTGGATGGGTTCCGCTGCTAACATGAGCTAACAATAAGCAACTTACCAATCAGCCTGAGTTAATTGAACAAAGCGTTCAGAGTTCAATCCTGTAGTGTTTGGTGCACTGTTTACACGACCTTTATCCTATAATGAACTACAATGTGTTGTGCCGTACACTGAACAGCTGGTCAATATAGGTTTGCATTCCCACGTTTATGCCATTGTATACTTACACTTAAAATTTGAAGTGTGACGTATTAACTAATATTGCAATAAATAACTGTCTAGGAGGTAGATGAAAAAATAATAGTGTTCATCCCAATACAGAATATACAACATTCAAACAAAAGTTTGAAAAATATTACTAGATAGTTGGCCTTAAAAAGTGTTAAAATAATTTTCAGAAATATACAGGAAAATTGTGAAAATGTAGACTATTTTGCAAAAGAAGGTGGTGTTAACAAGATCTTAGAGTGTCCATGATATTGGTAAAAACACAATAAAAACAATGTTCTATACAATAATTTACAGTATTCTTTTGTACAAGAATTCGACCACATTTTCAATTTTGTTGATTTTTATTCTTCCTAAACTCGACTCGACCCATTTAAATTAAGTTTACATTTCATCTACTTGTGTATAATATTATAGACTATACTACACGCTTAAACTGGTTCCAGAAGTGTTTATTCAAACTAAATTTATATTGATCATTAAACCAATCTTGAGTGACGTCATTCCACATGTGTTGTGAGTAAAACAGTAACGAAATAAAACTGAAAACTAATGTGAAACATGGTGCATCATCGTGAAGCTGATTTAGTGATATTTCAAATAAAACCAGCTGGATTATTTGTATCAGTTTGTACTGATCATCGCTGTTATAACTGTCCAACTGTTATCTGACTTTCTGTCTATCGCAGTTTACAGTTGGCAAACTGTTGTCTGGATGTTTACACATCATGCTTTACTGACATATAATTGAACTTCAATATGTATCAACCACACCCATTGTAGTACTATAACATTTATTTCTGAATGGAAGTATGTGCAAAATGGTATAGCTTTCTTTTTTTTAAGGGATACATTGTAAATTCTATTTTAGGTTAGTTATTAGTTCTTTCACTAATTTTGTAATACGTATTCGTAGCAATAAAAACTTTTCCACAATAAAAATATGAGTGACGATTTGGATAGTGCATTAAACTAACTATTTAATCGAACTAAATGATATTATTAGGATTCATATTATTAACCTTTTAGGGACTAAACGTTGACAATTGTACTTGGAACAATGTAACCATTTCTTTATTATATTTACTTTGTTATTATTTTTGTTCTACCACGAGTTATTTTACTTTTGAATATAAATGAGATTAACAATTATATTTTTCAAGGAAACCTTAACATTATGTGCTTATTTTATAACTAAAATTACAAAAGTGGCTGATTTCATAAAACTGTTCAAGGATAACCTTTTAGCATTTAAAACTTTCCAAAGAACAACAAGATCAAATGATGATTGGTGAAGAATCATTTTGGGCACAACATGATAAATACATATCCCTTGACACAATGACAGATTGGCCTTATTTTACTACCTGTACAGTAAAAAATTGTGTTCTTGAATTTTTTATTTTTTCATTAACTCAGTTATTTATTTTTTTAAGTAAAACTTTTAAATGACCACCATTTTGAAAAAAAAGTATTCTACTGACTTTTTGCAATCGGCTTAATGCTAGCTCTTATCCATTAACATATTTCATAAATTTATCTTTAATCTTTTGGGACGTACTGTATAAATAAAAAAATCTAGTGGCTCATATATCACTAACGCGTCATTAATTGAGAAAATGTTATGCTATATTTTCCTCCGAATTTGAACCGTAAAACATATACCTAGATTCTTGGCACTTACTTACTAGACACCCTGTATACTAATATAATTAGATATAAGTTGTTTGCTCTAAGAACCTATCAACCTGAAACGATATGCTTATACCCATTATCAACCTAAAGAGTAGTAACCTAGCCAATGTAATGATATTAAGGTTGGAGTAGTGAGATATACTATAAGAAGAATAAAACACGGATGAGTTTAGTAAGATTAATATGCTATTTTTTAACAACACTGGCATGGATTAAGAGTTTATTTGCTTACAAATAAAAATTATAATTTATATTATACATATATATGATATGTTATTTATTTAAAGTAGTTTATTGTTACAAGTTTATACATTTTTTACCATAAGTTTGAACCCTAAGTAGTTATCAAACCAATTTAACATTGAATAGTGTCCTAATTTAAACAGAAACTTACCAGATAACCTTGATACTACATCCAAAATGTGTCCCCAGAGGTACTGTAACTTCTGCCAACTACTTCCATTCCAACACATTGAACATAACCAAGGGAATTAACTATTGCCATTATCGTTAACCAGAACTAAACTAAATATCATATGTTGAAAATAGTACAATAAGGCAATTCTCAGTGTAAATCTTTGACGTACCATTAGGCTTTGTTATATTACAACTTATGTTTCTGGCACAAAACTCCAACGAGGCGAAAAAAATATTGTACAATGATGATGCTTACGTTGAAAGCTTACTAACCAAATTAATATACCTAGCATTATATCATTAGAACAACATTGTCATAGCTCATATTTTATACATAAACCGGATTCCTGTGAGTTCGTGTTGATAAAAATTATCTATAAAGACAATAAATGGAAAGATTAGTAGTTAACAGTTTCTATCAAAATGAGAACTAATCAACTACAGAAAATCAAAGAGCGATTCCCTGATATCCAGCTAAAGCTCTTGTTATCTCCAATTGTTTTGTTCGTCCTTCTTATTGAACACTTCTTAGCGAAATGGCTTGTTCAAGATCATTTTGGTTAGTAGAATACAACGGATGAGTAAATGTAATTTATATATAAATTCCACACTTTCCATCATTAAATAACTAATAAATTGCCTTTTTATGTTTCAATGTCATTGCCATCTTAACATAGTTTATAAAGACCAAATATAAAACGTAATCGAGCGGGTTAAATTTTTTTTGCGATTCTTATATATATTTTTTTTACGGAACTGAACTATAGTATATACTATGCAACCAGAGGAAAATCTCTATTTTAAAGGAACAGTTAGTTTTTCGTTTATATCTCTTATTAGTCTAATATAACTGGACCGTGCGCTGCAATGCTAGGCTGCCGTCAAGGTGCCACCCCGACAACCCGCCAAAGCCAGTTTTATCAAAGATGACGGGGTTTCGTGACTCTCCAGGTACGCTCTCGTTCTTTTTACATTGAATTAAATACAATTTAGTTGAGTGTAGGTTTTTTTTAACGCTCGCACAGTACTGTCATATTTCAATTGACATTGAACTGTTTTGATTGGGAAACGGTATATGTGTTTAAAAAGGATAGACTGTTCGCGCTATATTGAAGGGACAATGAAAAATGGTTAGAAAAATACACAGAAAATTTGAAATGTTTCGTTTTATGATATTAGAGGTAAAACGTTTGTATCGTCCCCAAAAGCAGCATTTGCCATTTAATGTAATGAATTTATATTATAACTCGTATTTCCGAAATGGAAATCTCAAATATCTTTATGTTTAACCAATACCTTATTTCCTCTATTCTATGGTCACCACACAAACATCTAACTTTAGTTTAGAAATAAAACATCTAACTTTGTAAAATAATCTTTTAAATTGAACTGTTTTTGTGCCACAGTACTACAAACAAGTGTTCACTAAAATCTAGATATATTTTTATGTGCCCTGCCCCCTATTTTTTTTAGGTCAGATTGTACTAGAATTCATTCATGAGTGCAAAAAGATTAATTGAGTATTCATAAACAGCTGTATAGATCATTAAACTTTTCTATGTTATGTTAAACAGTAAGATGTAGGGACATGTAATCATTAATTAATAAATAAATATACGAAATAATTTGAAATGGTGACCATACGGAGGTAGAATGTTTAAGCCTAATTACATACGTCCCTGTTAATCAAGAAACATTGTGTAGTAAAGCAATTGATTTAATGAGTGGTATAAAAAAATAGTTACGAAAAGGTTTTTTTCTAGCAAATTCATAAATTATCAATTTGCGTTGCTTTAAAAAAAATTCTTAATAATATCTGTCATCATAATATAACCTATTTTATAGATACCAGATAATGAATGAATAATCATGAATTATTAAGTAGTTCATTCATCATTAATATTTAGAAAGATGATGGCAGGAGGTTAGCTAAAAGTAGCATAGTTAAGCTATTATATAGCTTGAGATTATAATAATTGCATGAATTTACTACGCATTTAGATCAAATCAATGCCTTATTGAAAAGTGTTGTACAATAGTATAAGTAAGATGAATTACATGCAAATTATATTTTAATAATAAAGGTCAGTGTTATCAGTTACAAGGCTATTATTAAATTATTAATTGTGAATAAGAAAAAACATATTTGTACAATTTAAACACAAGTCATTATTTTTTATATGTCTTTGTCAATCATGATAGAGAATAATATGCTTCAATAACGGTGTCATCAATGTTAACACATCATAATCATAATGTATCGATAAAGGTTTCCTTTAAAATAGCAATTGAAGAATATTTGTAAAATTTGACACAAATCTACCATAATCCCTTAAGCTTTACAAGAATTTCTAATTATTCTAAACTACACAAATACGTATGATTTTCTTATAGCGAATTGGACATTTTATTAACGTGCAAATGTCTGAAAACAAAATTTAAAAAACTGAGGATATAAAAGTGAACGTGATTTGATTCCACACTTAGTACTTTGAGTACAATTTATTTCATAAGATATGTAAATACGTCGAAGCGTTGGAGGCAGCTTTCAGCAAAGTAAATCCATTAGTAGAAGATGTTTGAAGACAGGCTGAAGATGAAAGGCTTCAGAGATACACAGGAGATGACGTCTCCTTTGGGAAACAAAGAACTGGAAATGTTTACGAACTCTGTCACTTTATTGCATTGACAAGCGTAAGTGAATTGAGTAATATTATTATATTTTGATAAACAAGTTCTGATAAATTTAACGCAGGGGAGCGAGCTGGTCCATTGGTAGAGCGCGGGACTTCGGTCCCTGAGTTGCCGGCTTCAAATCCACCAAACTGACAATGGATTTTATCTAAGTGATATTGCTAAAACCCCTAAGTCTAGATTGAAGTAATGTGAAACATGATTACTAGAGCCTAATGTCACAAGAACAAAAAATAACACGAGTAAGGTGCAATTCCTTTGAAATGCTAAACTGTCATTGTAAACATATAAGATAAAATAGTATGTTAAATTGGAATATAAACGGATATGCCAGCTCATTATCTGTGGAATATGCCGAGAATATACAATTTACTAATAAAACAGTCAAAGTTAACTGACGAAACCCTAAATGAAACTTTGTAACCTACTCAGTTAGCTGACTTTGACCGAATCACAGCACAGACTAAAGTTAGTGTATGAAGCAATTGGATTTAAATACTCTATGATTGAAACTGTTATAAACCTGAGGTAAATTGTAATAGAGATTGCAATATTAAATATTGTAATACCTTATTTGTTGACCATAAATTGTATAGTCATGTTTCTAATTGTCTGTGTTTAATATTAATTGTTTAGCAAAATGTTATTCGTAAAGATATAATTGTATCAATGATGTGTTTAGTGTTGAAGTTCAATTTGGATAAACAGTACAATTCAGAGTTTTTATGATATTTTTATAGTTTACTAACTAAGAATAGTAAATTCACGGAATATTCATCGTTATCCGTTAAGTAACGCAGAAGGAAATTGTAAACAAAGGAAATTGACGAACAATTCATACTTAAAAATCTATGATATATTTTTCCTGTATATTTTTATAAGAACTTTATTGGCAAGAATATTCATAACATGGTTTGCAACTTAATTGCAGCAATAGCATGAAATTAAAAATCCCTCATCTTAACAGACCGAACCGTGTCGTTTGACCCTTTCTCACATTCACCTTGTATACTTACGTAAAAAAACTGTATATTTACAGTAAAATATGTTTTTATATTTTTTATCATGTCACTCATAAATTTGAATTCTTAAACAAAGCAATAATCGAGGGTAAAAATAATCCTATTACGAACTATCCAAAGATTTACACTCTAAAAATGTTTTGGTGCCTAAATGGATCCGGGACAGTTATCAAGCATCTTTTTGGAGAGAAAAAGAGAAAATATTGTTCCAAAGACGACAGGCAGTTACAACAAAAGCCCTGTCAAAATACATGCTGTACTCCGATGATGACATGACAGGTGTGGCAGAATATTTCATAAGGCTGACCAAATACAAAGGACATGAGTCTGTCAAATATATCACACAATGTGTGAGACGAATGAATGGGAATTACTGTACACCCTGTAAATAATTAATACAGGCACTTTAACGATTTTCCATGTATACATATTATGGTGGTCAATACGTATCTGTTAAATAGTGTAGGAACCGAATGTATTAAACTACTCATTCAAAGATATGAACACATATGTCAATAATAAATTTAGCTATTTAAAAATTGCTAAATTTATTATTACCATAAATGGCGTGTTAGATTTTGAAGCAATTGCAATTAAAATTTTTGAGAATCTGTCAAATAATCTTAAAAAATGAGAATTTGAGTATTTGAGAACTTGAGCGTGGTGCGAACGCTATTTTTCACCACACTATACCCTATTACCACTATTCACGACTATAATATAGTCAACACAACTTCAACTTTAAAATTATGTGAATAAATAATTTGAGGAATCAGCAAAAATAAAAATAAATAGTTGCTAGGCAACGGTGATAATAACACAATTCTATTGCAATGCTATGGATTTTGATTGTGTATTTAAAATGCATTCATGTTTTAAGTAAGTAAGCGGACAGCTGATTTTGCGGCCCCGGCCTGTAAAAACCTGCTCGGTCCCCAAATTACGATGACAGCTGGCATGGCCAGCAAAACGTAACTTTCATCCACCAATTAACGTATGTAATGCAGCCAAAAACATCATAGTGTGGCGAAAAAATAGTAATAAACTCATGGAATTTCCCAATAATAGAATAATTATATATTAAACTCTTTCGTAAAGCCAAGTTACATTAGCAGAAATATACGTATTTAATATCATCTTTGACTATTAATACTACAACATCATCTAATCATAAAATGCAATGCTACTAAGTCTTGAATCAAAACTCCCAATAGGGTTCCTGAAAAAAGCAAAAATATATACGTCTAATAGCATTTGTAATATAGTATATTTCATTACTAGGACCGAAAGTGGCATTTTCCGGCGCGCGCTCAAGTTTTTGTGTGAGGCGAAGCCGAACACAGGGAACACTAATTTCACGTGCGAGGCGAAGCCGAGTACGTGAGAGCTATTTTCACGTACGAGGCGAAGCCGAGGACGGGAATAATGGAGCAAGTGCCGGATAATAACTTTCGGTACGAGTTATGAACGATACTTTTCATCACGACGCAAAAATACACAAACACAGAATAGCGGACCTCATCAGTAATATTACAATAATTATCTATCAAACAATTTGTTTGAACATAAAAATAAAATAAAATCTTCTAAAAATAAACCTATGTTAATTTTTGTTTGATTTTTAAAACATAAAATAAAATAAAATATTCTAAAGGAAACCTTCGTATATTTCTCAATACTTCAAACATCAAAATAAAAGATTACTACTTTGAACAATACATACAGCTGATTTGAATCATTAAATTAAACCGTAACAAAACACTAACGCGCGTAGTGAATAAATGGAAAACTAATTGAGAGCGAGGGAAAGTAAATTTAGAGCGAGGGAAAATCAGCTGATGGATTTTCCCTCGCCCTAAATTAGAGCTTGGGAAACGGCTACTTTCATTGATGTCAGCTGTTATCGAAAATAGTTACTTTCGGTGAGGAGTGATGAAAACATATTTTCATCACTCCGTAACAAAACACCGTGCAAAAAAAGGTATGATTTTTAAAACACATACACACACTTTTGGCATTGCATAACATTTGTATTTGTATTTCCTTTTAAAAATTACTCACGCCTTTATTAATATATATAAATATATATCATATATATATATTTTAAAACTATATATATATATATATTAAAACTTTACGTATATTAAAACTATACATATATCTAATATTTTATAATACGTTTCACGTTTCAAACCAGCCCCACTGGTACCATCTGATAACGGGTTTTCACTCAAATCATGTACTTTAGCCTCATATCAAACAATATTATACAAATAATAAATTTGGCATTTCTTAAAATAAGCAACTAGTTTATGACTACATAATGTAAATAAAATAACTCCAAAGAGATGTTGATTAAAAGAAAATATACTATGATGAACGAAAAATTATGCAATGAAAATTTTGTGATTTAGGATGGAAGATTAATTTTGAAAGTTGGAGACTAGCAGATTCTAACGTAAGAGAATGAACTCGTAAATAATTAATTCCTAGAAATTATTAACTCATAGTCTTGATTTTTCAACTTGCAACCGTTGCTCATTATTTGCACAACATGATTGTTACTATATGCAGTTTTACTGATCATATAAACGTACCTTTTATGGACATTGTTTTTGCTCTTTTTGGATAATTTTCTAAGGTGGCTCAGTAGTGTTTAACTAAATTATCCTAATTTAGGTTTCAGGAGATTTCCCTATATTATTATACACTTTCTTTGACTATTTTACAAATTTTGACTTTTTAATTAATTAAAAATATTATTGATATTTTAAAATTAAATTGCCAAACCGATTGGTTTACTAAATTAATCGAAAGAACAGTTATCAGATTATAAATATTCTTTAGAGAAAAAGATTATGGTGATTTTAGTTGTAGTGTAATTTAGGAAAATCGCATTGATGTAGGCAGATAGTTCTTAACCATAAATAATATTCCAAAATATCAAGAGTAACTATACACATTTTGATCGTCAGCAAGTTTAAAAACTGACGACCCAGGCATTTATCGTTACTATTAGAGTAAAATAGTTTCAGCGATATGCATATGGTGTTTGTAAATATCGGTGGTGCTCTGCACTTCTAGTGGAAAGAAAATATTAGGTTATTACAAAATGCATAACAATAAATAACGAAACAGCGCAGCTTTACTAGGGTTGACCACAAGCCACGGATTGTTGTGGCTAACCACGTGATCAATATGTCACCAGATTCAGCTGTTAAAAAAGTATCCTTGTTTTGTGTACTGTATTTATTTTCTGGCCATTTTATATCTAAATATGAATTTGAACGGAGGGTGTTTTTGGCCTCTGGGGATGTCAAAACGAGAAAGTAAATCTGTCTCGGGTCCTGGTCTTACCATGATACTACGGTAGTAGCTTGTTCCCTATATAGGAAATCCGCTTGAAACAAACCATTAATAAATAACATATTCTATGGTTGTAAAAAGAAGGAAATATAATAAGTACAATTAAAACTATTATAAAACTATTTAGGTTCATCGTTCCTCAACTTTAAATCAAACCATAGCTAAGCATTTGATTTCCTATACGTGAACTCAAGTGTTCCCAGATATTTTTTTCCCTTTTTCCTTATCCTTAAACTTAAATAGCGTCATCTTTTAACAAAATATGCATATCTATTTGTAAAGAAATGAATAAATACGTGTTTTGTATTGTTAGATCAAAGATTTCCATCTTTTATGTTACATTTAAGATGATGTAAAAAAGATATTCAAAGAATGTAATATCTGTAAGTTATATGTCATATGTTTGGTTACATAGCATTAGCATATGTAGATATTATATCAGTAATGAATAAATGTTAAAAAAATGTGCTTAATATTTTAACACTACCTTTTAATTTCAAGCATTACTAAAAACCATCGATCTCTATTAGTATAGAGATCGATGCTAAAAACAAATACAGTACCTACCTAGTAAATTACTGATAGTAAAAAATTAAAACTGTTTTGCCCTTTTTAGGGAAACAATAATGTTATACTAAATGAGAAATGTTATTTAATATTTGTTTAACTACTACTACAATTAATACTACAATGTCAGAATGTAATATACAAATTTGCTTACATAAAACGTTAATTATCTTGGTTCGAAATACAACACGTTTTGTAAAACTGTTACACTAACACTACAGTAGAGATTATATACAAGGAAAGCAAGTGTTTAATATAACAACATGTGGTGGGGTTGGCAAACTACCGTATCCAAAGCGTTATGAAGTTTTAAGGTCTAGTAAGGTCAAGTAATTATTTCTTATTATTTTACTATTATTGTGATTTGTATAATTATTTTTATAAAAATTGTAGAGTTATGTTCCATTAAATTTTATTCCTTTTGTTAAAATTAGGATAACACATTCAACATTTTTTGTATTTATTTTTAACTTTATTAGGACGAATAATGTGATTTAGGCTATAATACGAAAGAAGAAGAAACTCCAAATTTACTGGCTATATGACACTTATTTGGAGTATCGAGTAATAAAATAACATTAGGTAACAGCTTTGATAATAATAAAAAAAATATATAAATATATCTTTTATTTCTTTACGATTCATGTAAAGACTTGAAACAACGCAAAGAACGATGCAGGATTAACCTCTAGTCGGCATCCAGTTCAGATCGTGGCAATGTCAACCGGTACCGTGTGTGCGACAGGCCTGTTCGTTGTGTTTTCGTTATTAATTGTAAAAGTAAAATGTTATTCGTGTTCATGTTTTGTGTTTCAACTATGACGACGCTACTTCAGCTGAATGTTCAACGTCTGACGATGGCATTATAATGCCGAAACGGCCGTAACTCAAGTTACAACAGATTGAGCTGTAGACGAAGGTAAATACCTATTTTTAATCAAGATTTATTATCATCACAAGTAGTAGTTGGATATTACCAAACAAAGGGATCAACCATTATAACTCCTGAAATGGTTGGTGTATCCATTACAACCAATGATTGATCAAAGGAGATAGACATCGACACATGTAGACACATGTAGATATGACATGTATTACATATGTCATGCTGGAATATTGCATGCGACTGTACAAACTCTAAGGAAGTCTTCTGCTATGTATGTAACATCTATTTCACGTTGTTTAACCACATAAACTCTTTCTACAGTTGAATAAGCCTTAACTATACCAATGCACTACAGTGAAATTAACATTCCCCTCCTATCTTAACAACGTAAAACAATTAAGTTTTTATGAGTTTCGTGTTGTTAGGTTGGCCGTGTGATCGGTTGGAGGGACTTGTCAAATTAGAGGCACGATGGCGTCATCCTGTTGTTTTGATCATAGTAATCAAAAATATTTCAACATTATGATTGCAATATAAGTTTATTTATTTACTTTACGAGCAATGTCATAAACCGATGTTCGTTCTTCAATCAAATGCCATAGGGCTAAATTATTCATCTCTATGGGATAAACCCAAGCCTAAACCAATATCTTCAAACCAGGAAACTTGACTTTTTTCACGATTAATCATAGCTTGAAAAGTGGAAAATAAGTCTGTATTTATTTAGCATAAAAACAATTGATAATGTATCAAAATAACTTAAAATACACAGGTTTTAACATGCAATAATTAAATAAGTTGTTGATATAAGTCCATCAAAATAAAAGATAACCCTGATAAATAGCATGGTTGGAATGAATGGAATTTGACAGCAACCAACTGATCATACGGCCAACCAACAACACGAAACATCGAAGAAAACCAGCAAAAACATTGGCACGCGTTTCTCTTAAGTTCAACCAGAGGGTAGTGACTCCAGTTATAATTTATTTATTTATTTATTTACTAAACACCAACGGCAAACACCTTTTTACATTAAGTAGTTACAAAAAATATTATAAAAATTTAATAATTAACAGAGAAGTAGAAAACAATATTTAAGAAAAATATAACAATGTATAAAAAATATATAACAATAACAAAATAATCCAGTCATCTCATTGGTTTTAATGTATATCTAACTAAAGGAACTTGGAATTATTTTTTTAACAACATCTAGCAAAACCCTTATAACTAGTGCATCAGTCTTTACCGCATAAATTATAACATGAGTCATCTTAAAATATTCATTACAGGAGTAACGCGAAGGACAAACACGCTCTATTTAGCAACAAAAGGTATCGAAAATATCTCCTCCCGTACATTATGTTACAAGTCAGGAGTCCCGCGCAACAATAGCCAGGCACCGTCTCAAAAGGTTTGTTTGTCAAACACGGGATTCTCGGAACGCACCAGTGATAGACAATAGACCCATGTCAACGGACTACGTAAATAGGGTCTTTGACATCCACCAGAAGCTTCCACGGCGATTTGTAAACACCTTTGTCTAGGCTACTAGGGGTATCCAGAATGTTCCACGGCAAACTTGTCTTCCGACACGGCAGTTGAGTTGAGTTGAGCCTTCCGAGAATTGTCGCGGCAAGCGCCCGTCGGTGTTAGTGACCAGTGCTAGTGCTAGTGGCAGTGACAGTGTAGTGACGGTGTAGAGACAGTGTAGTGACTCTAGTGACAGTGTAGTGACAGTGCTGTCAGAAGTAGTGATAAATCCTGTAGAGGCTAGCTGTAAGTAGAAACATTGTAAATTAGAATAGGCTTTAGCTAGGTTTAGATAGGGTTAGTTAGGTGTTAGTTAATTTTAATTATTTGTAATTAGAGAATAATTAGTGTAAATAAATAGCTATTATAAAATCGTCAAGTTTTTATTGTAAAGAACCCGTTAAGCCCGCAACAATTATTTTGTGAAAGAAAAGGGATACAATTATAACATTTTTTTAATTACTGGTCCTTAAATGAATGAATGAATGAATGAATATAGTTTATTCCAAAAAAACATAGGCTACATACAAGCTGTGATTATAACTAAATAAAGTATAATAGACAGAGACTTTTGTCACTAAAATATTTTATACGAGTTTTAAAAAGCCAAAAATTATAACAATAAAATAAAGGAACTAGCAGACATAGGCAGTGCTACCTGTGCGTCTGCTAAGTTGCTGTCAAATAGAAAAAAGAAAATTGTTGAATTTTGGAATAGCAATTAAAAAAAGACAATAGGTCGTTATTATTATTAGTTAAATAAGTGAATGTATTTCCATGAACACAGTGCTGGTAAGATAGCGCTTTATAGATTTCCGTGGTGGCCAGGAGAGAGAGAGAGAGAGAGAGAGAGAGAGAGAGAGAGTGTGTGTGTGTGTATGTGTGTGAGTGAGTTTCGTGTGTAATGGTGGTAGTGAAGAGAGTGATGAGTGGATTGTAGGGTCTAATAAGGTCAAAATTAATGTCTCCCATGAAAACGCAGTTTACATTTTTATTGATTCTATTAAAATAATTTTCAATTTCATTCACAAAACTGTCTGGGTTACTATCAAAGGTACGATAAACAGCAAGTATTAACATTTGTTTTTTATCAAACAAGAAGGCTATACTCAACCCGTAAACATCTCCCAAAGTGACCTGTGTTGCAGTAGCAGAAAGTCTTTTGTTAGTGTAAACAATGACTCCGTCATTTTTGTTTTTGTGTGTATCAGTCTGGTGCATGTCAAATCCGTCCAAACCGGTTCCCTCCCCTCCCTCCCCCAACCAACACTCTGTTAACACTATGACATCTAGAGAAGAAATAAAATCATTTAAATAAACTAGCAACTCATCTGAGTTTTTATTGAAACTTCTAATATTGGTTTGAAAAATACACAAACCATCCCCACCAGCACCGTGATCATAAAAAACAGAATATTGTGAAATGGAACTTAACTCTAAGCAGTGAAATGGTTTATCTAAATTATCATCAGCAGTGTCACACAGCATAGGTCATTGCCTTGTCTCCTGTCTGCAAATGTGTATTATTAAACTATTAACTATTGTGCCATAACAGTAAGAAAAATAATGTCAAATAATGTAAACAATTCAAAACTTTTATCAAATGTAAACAATTAAATCACTTAAAAACTAAACTACAGTATTAAGATAAAGAGATTGGAATGAATTATAATGAATGATAATGAATGATATATGGTGTCCTTGATTTGATAATATCAATATCATAATGTTATAAGCTAATGAACCTTATTTTTAGGATTGTAATAACCAAAAGAGATTGAAGCTTTCAGCGGGAGAACATTTTTTAACTGGGTAAAATGATTGGAAAATCCGATAATGATTTACTAAGATTATAAATCAAATTATACTATAAGATTATGAATGACAATTAAGCTATATCCTCCCCTTAAAAAACCAAAAAAATTAGCATTTTGCTTTTTATTATTTAACAATAAGATGGTGAAAAATATTTGATTTTAATTGCATAAAATTGGTTAACGTATGTTTTAAAATTAATGGTTGGATAATGAATTTGTAAGGTATAAGGCAGCTAGCATCTCAATTACGAATATCTTATCTAAACTATAACACAATATCAAATAACTGCTTTGTAAAACATCTGTACTTAATAAAAAGGTTGATTAAATCGTTTATAATTAAGAATTTATTCATTTATGTACCAAGATGAGTTAGACAACAATTAAAACAGAACAAAGAATAATAATACATATTTTCATCGATTGAAAAAAATTAAAATTGAATTTCTTATGATTGTTGTTTAAATTAAAGATAAACTTATTAGAAATACTTTACTAAAATTATATAGAAGGCCTACATACATGAAATGCGTTCCTATTTAGATTGAACTTGATGTGTGTCCAACTCCTCCTGATGACAGATCGCAGCATTCTTCTCTCTTGGCTTGACCAGGACCTTGCCAACTTGATATTTGTCTAACTCCTCCTGATGACAGATCCTAATCGCAGCATCCTTCTCTCTCGGCTTAATCAGGATCTTGCCATTGAAGTACCCAGCGAAGTGGATGAGGCCGTCGCGCTGCATCCCTCTCGCACGTCCTAGGAGTTGTTTGTTGGAGGCTGTTAGATGGTCATTGACGTAAACATCGCTCGGGTGTAGGATGGGTGACAAGTCGGTCGACTTCAGATTCCTCTTCTTCCTCGCAGCTGTTAACCATTGATCCTTGACAGTTCTTGAGATAAATTGCGCTATGATAGGAGGGTGCGCTTGTTTCTTGGAGTATAGTCGTAGGCGGTGAGCGATCGACACGTCCTCTCTTCTATAGGTTAGATCCAAAACAGCGGCAAGTCTCCGCAGGACATCATAGATGTTCTCACCGGTTGTCTCAGGTATGCCTACAATCTCAATATTCGCACAGCGAGAGTGTTGCTCGGCGTCGTTGAGCCGAACCTGTAGCGTCCGTACCTCATTATCTAGTGCATCATTGACTTTTTCTAACTCATCACAGCGCACGTTCAAAGACTGCTGGCTTTGATCTAAGGTGTTAAATTTGATATTAAGTTTTTCCATATCTTCTTTTAAGGAATCTAGACGTGATATTACATTACCAACTGCGGCGTCCGTGTGGTTGTTCAAATCCATCTTGAAACTGCTCAGGGCCTCAACCAAGGTTCTCTTGTCGACGGCGGCAGATGAGTCGTTACTTCGCTGAGAATTAGAAGATTCGCTCTCCATCACACAGTTTTCACACTTATATGACTTAAGCTTAGTTTTAGTATGATTTTGAGAGCCTAACGCAGTGCACGTGGGGTGGAATTCCGAACCACAGTCAGAACATTTAGCGATTAAATCACTCTGTTTGAAGTCTACACTACACTTCACACACTTTGCAGGCATTTTTAGTCTGTCACACGCAATTAAATTAACAAAAAAGTAATAACTGGGGAATAAACCGGCACAGTTTATAGGTTATGCAGACAGGAATAGACGTTGACTAGATATGCGGCGAGCCAACTGATAACAGGTCCGCACACATTGAACTCTGGACAGCAACTGCTATTATAAAACATAACATTTATAACTTAACATTTACTATGGACACCTGGTTTATCTGATTGGGCTTCACGTAATCAGATAAAATTTGTCAACTAGTTGTTATTACACAACTAACATGGTCGTGCGGTTATTGTCCACAAATTATCGCACCTCTATCTATCGCACTATGGCGGTCTACACACTGTCACTGGTGGTGGTAGGCCTGTTGTCGGTTGTATGTGTGGTCGACTTATTTGGACCTAAGGTGGTGAGTGGGTTAAAATAAAGAGTTCGTGTAAAGGCATCATTCTGCGATTGATATTTAGCATTCTACTGTTAACTCGTTCTAAATTTTAACATAGTCTTGTTCTAAATTCTCGTACATAGTCCAAGTGAACTGTACGAAAACGTGGTGTTACGGTAAAACTCTGCAGTTATTTTCAAGAACTCGTTTTCAAAATAATACAATGAAACTATTGGTATTCTTAATTTTTTACAGTGGGGCTATTTATCTTCAACCTACATTTATCGCAGAAATTCTGTTAGCATGTCATTTAAACATTATCTTTAATGCAACGCCAGGGCTAACCGATAACACATTCAACATGCGGTACGCATTATAAATATTTTCTAGATTAAATTAAAATTATATTAACCAAAGAAGCATTCATTGTATTTAACTAATGCTTTTAAATAAGGCTGGTGTCTACGAACATTTGGCATGTTGGTTCATCAGTGCGAAACAACTATCAAGAATAAAATCACAAATGTATTAAATGCACTTAAGCTTACGACCCTTTACATTACTTCTTAGTGTTCGTGGGTATGATCCAAACCTTTTTTTCGAATTTTAATAATTATTATTTTAACAAAGACACTCTCAGTTCTACTAAAGTTTTAGGTTTAACTAATCTCTATTACTACTTTCAGGGGCCTTATAACATCGAGATTGAAAAATTCGCAGACTGTAAAGACCAAGGGTCCCGTAAAATTATTGTTGGAACCAAAATAACCAAGGTTGGAAGAGGGAAGTATCTGTATAATGAGAACTTCTCGTTTCTAGTTCCTGTTGATGACGACTTCCAGGTAACGTGTTGCTGTTGAGTCAATAAAATGTACCGTTATAGAATCGATTAATTTAGATAATTGTATAAATTAAGTTTTTTAAGCGAATCTTCCATGAAGGTATTACCGTAAGTCTCGTGTATGACTTCGACCCGGGAAAAATTTAATTTTTAATTTGTTTTTATACTAATTAATATGTATATAAATACAAGCTCTCTTTTTCATAATTTTATTTAATAAAATCAGAACACGTTTTTGTTCATAATGTCATTTTTAAGTGTAACCTAATTCTACTAAATAAATATTACGTTTTTAAATAAATAAGTTCATACAGGGTGGTAGCAAGATTCCGGAACGTTTAATATATTTTTTAACCATTTCATATAGAATAGTATTGATTATTACTATTATTACTGGTATGGATTGGTATTTAATATGACGTCGACGTAAACATTTGTATAAGGAGTTCTTACGCTACAAAACAATACCCACCTAATGTGCCACTGTGACTGTGGATTGGGGTTGAATGAAAACTTCATACAGAAAATGCATACCTAATCAAGAAATAATATATTGCCAAAAAGTATGATCTATGTACCCGTGAAAATACATTAATAACTTAATCCAGAAGATGTAGTTTGAAATTCGGAAATCCTTTGTGGTTTTTTGTGCAAAGTTTTTTTTAACGTAAAAATATACATACTTTTAGGAAATTTTGTTCACCTTCATTTATATATGACCGAATGTACAAGGCAATTATCCTACCAATTAGAATGTAATAGGTACTTATAAATCAAATAATACACAATCATTAAAGCGTTACAATGGTTTATTAAATTGTTTAATTGGTAACGATACATGATAGGCTACTTAAAACATAGATTTTATCGAACTTATTACTCAATATTCCGTTTAAAAGGACTGTTCACACAATATCAATGTTATTAAGGAAACATACTATGTATACACAATTGAATGAGCATTGTACTGCAACATATAAAAAATACCCCCGCCGCAGCAAACCTGCAGACTAAGCGAATTTCCATTTGACTGATTGGATTTACACTGAAATGTCTACTTAAAAATATAACATTTATTCTTGATTTAAATAGAATTAATTTAACAAATACTTAGGTTTGCTGCATCAGGGAGGGTAAAACTTTTTTTTTTGTAAAATGTGAATAGGTAGTGAGAAATAAAAACATTTTCCAAATTTGATCAAAATATGTTCACAAACAAGCAAACTACAACAGTTTACTTATTCTCCATAAGAATAACATGGGAATTTTAAATTTACAATTTTTTGGAATTTTCTCCGTAACTATTAGGCGCATAATAACGCTTCAATATACTAACCCTTCCAGGGCTATGGACGGATATATCCGTCAATCTCTGTTTACTTTCCGGGCTGAAAACGGATATATCCGTCCCGAGAAATTTCTTTTCTGGGATAAAGACGGATATATCCGTCCAAAAAGCGAATTGATACACAATGTTTATAATACGGTAATTAACATTACACTGCATTACAAATGGGTGATTTTGTTTTTGTGGTTGGCAATAATAATTGCTGCAGCTGTTTCGGCTATTTTGCACCATAGAGTGTGCCTAAGTAAATATTGCTGTCACTTCACACATGGTTGTAAGTGAGTGATGTTTACATTTTGTATTTTGTACTTTATTTTTATGTTATTGAGCTGAATTTACTAATGCAAACGATCTGAAAATTGAAGATGTTATTGAGATGCTTAATAAAGGTTTTTTTGAGAGGGGTTTTATACTTGGCAGGGAAAATAATAGTGTGGAATGTGATGGATATGATGAACCTGAAGAACAGTCTTTACGTAGTGGAAGTATTGGCGGGGAATGGGATTGAGGACATGGGAGCAAAACTGAGTGGTTTAGATTTACTTTAGAATGATAGATACATTTTTATGGATAAAAAATAAAACAAGGGAAGGAATAGCCTAAGGTTGACGGATATATCCGTCTACCGCCCACAAGAATACTCAAGATTATTGGCAGTGTTTATATTTTGTGATTATCACTGAGGGCGGCAGACGGATATATCCGTCCACCTTATGTTTTTTGTGGGCCAAAGACGGATATATCCGTCAAATCAAATTTTATTTTCTTCATAACTTTTGTACAAAAATTAGTTCAGCCCTAAGGAAAATCTTTTTATGATCCATGAATTATTTCAAGTGAAATAAATACAAAACACAACCACTTTAGTTTTTAATTTTTTGCTGCATCATTATTTACCTGGAAGGGCTAAATTATTTGTTTTTTTAAGCTCTACAAAATGGTTTGGAAAGAAATTGCTAAATTTTATGTTTTTTGGGTCAAAAATAGGAAAAACCTATTTTTACCCCATAAAACCCCCCGTAAACCCCCGTTCCCATGGTCCGATCATGCTGGATCGCGAACTCGTTCGAATAAACGTACGTTTACACGTTTGTACCAAATTTCATCCAAATCGGATCATTTTTGCTCGAGTTATCGTGCTGACGGACACATATATATATATATATATATATATATATATATATATATGAATTTGAACGGATGGTGTTTTTGGCCTCTAGGGACCTCAAAACGAAAAAAAAATCGGTCCCGCGTCCAGGTCTTACCATGAGTACTACGGTAATAGCTCTTTCCCTATATGGGAAATTCGCTAAAACACACCCATTATAGGCCTACTCGTATAAAATAAAAAAATTTACCATGATTTTTTCATGCAATAAGGTATAACATATATTTTCAGCTTTAAGGTTATACAAATAATGTAAAGTTCTTTTTTTAATAAAACACTTCTTGCAAACATTTTAGTTTATTTAATTGTTATTCGTTTAAAACAAGATCATTTTGAACAGTGCACGTGTGCTTCTTTCAGGAACACATTGAACTTCAGAAATGGGGAAATGGCGGCTGGAGACCAAAATACATGGAGGGGAAATTAAAAAACTGCGATGAAATTTTTAATGTACTCAAAGACGCGTACAAAAGCTTAATGAGGTCTGCGGGTGTTAATTTAGAAAAGTGTCCTATGTCTATGGTAAGTAAAAACTGTACTCGAATGACGGACATTTAGATATAATAATAAATTAAAAAATGTCAAATTAGGCTCCTTTTATTCTCTGTGGCGCGCCGCATGCCGCTGCGTTCGACGGCGGGCGTCGCATGTTTGTTGTTCAATGTTCATGAGCTTGTAGTCTTCTGATGATCAACCCCACAAACTTGGTCTAGATTTCATTTCGTTGATGAACTGATTGTTCAATGTTGACTTCAGTCGTAGAAGGTTTTGTGATTTTGCATACACAAAACTTGCTAACTGATACTCAGAGAAGAAAAAACCACCTACCACACCGGCAACAGAAAGTGAAATGATAGAGGCAAGGCAAGGCTGTACCGTTGGGCTGAGTTTGTTTTGATCAGTTGTTTTGACAACGCCACTGCGGCACGCCGCAGAGTATAAAGTCTCCCATCATGCAGCCGCCGCAGAGTTTGAAAGCAACCATTTAACTTAATGCACTTACAGTGCCGCAGGCCGCAGTGGCTTGCGGCGCGCCGCAGAGTATAAAAGCTCCCATATAACGCAATGCAACTAGAGGCCTCACGTTTCTGCGGCTCCTAGGTGCACCGTCATTCATCTAGCCAGTCGCAGCGGCGTGCGGCGGCCGCCGCAGAGTTTGAAAGCACCCATTAAACATAACGCACTTACAGTGCCGCAGGCCGCAGTGGCTTGCGGCGTGCCGCAGAGTATAAAAGGGCCTTAAGAAGACTGTTGGAATTCACATCAATATTAGATCAAATTCTATGTAAGTTGTTAAAAGCTTAAAAAAAACTTTAAATCAGATAGCTATTACTTTCAACACACTTTTATTTACAATTTGAACTCACAACAATAAGCATTTAAATCATAACTGTATCTTAGCAATGAAACATCAAGTACCAAGAGAATAAAATATATAACAGCTGATTTAAATTAGTTCACTAGCTTGGACTTAACAAAGACTTTGCTTGGAACTTTTGTTCCGCTTATCACATCCAATTGTCACTGTAATCAAAAAAATGTCTACCAAATAGGAAGCGTTTTGGAAGCCAGATTTATAATTGGCTATTCAAAATAGAATTTAGCTGTTTTAAAAAGTCGTGTCTCAGTAAACACCACTTTTCATCACCCCCAGCCATACTACTTTGAGGCAAACATCTTGAAATTAAATTATCCAAAAATCATCACAATGTTGCTGTGGTTTTTTAATTTTGAAAACACACTCCTTAACATATTTTACGTCCGATTTTAAATTTTTGTCTCGGCGTAGTTAACGAATTTCTCGTTCTTCCACGACCACATAGCGTATATCTCATCATGTGACCACATCTTTATGACAGGGCTTTTGTTGTTACCGCTTGCTGTCTTACGGTTACGGCCTACCCCTGCACATTAAATACCTTGAAAAACGTCTCCAATTTGTGGCAACACTAAAAAATCTCCACTTTGAGCAAATGGTTTTGGCTGGTGTGTCCCAAGGATTCTGTGTCTTTGCGCGATTGCTGGTGCGTGTGCGTGCGAGTGTGTTTGTTATTTATATTTATAATAATTATTATTTTGTTGAATTGCATTGTTGTTTCATTTGTACTTAATTTCTTAAATATGCAGATTTATATTACATTAAGAAATCTCATTGTATTTTTATTTCTTTGTACTTATGTATGTCAGGTTGAGTGTAAAAAAGGGCCTTGTGGCCCTAACTTTGCCTGGTAAAATAAAGAATTTTTCATTTTATTTAATTTTAATTTAGGCACTACCTCAATTTGAAGCTCCACTTATCACTAAACCTTGATACAAAAAAGGTCTCTAAGGTAAAACCCCCGTTGTGATCTACATTTTCACGGGTTCCGCACACATATACGAGTATACACGCATACGGTAATCTAAACAGAGTATAAATATTAATGGAATTTAAAAATGTCTTGTGTTTGCAGGGGAACTACACGGCTAAAGATGTAATCATCGAGTTGAACGTTGAAAAAACCGTACCTGTCATGGAGTATGGAAAGTATCGAGCAATTATGAATCTCATATATAAAGATGAGAAAGTTGGATGTGTGATGTTCTACGGTGCAGTGGTCCCCAAGTCTTTAGGATGATTGCAAAACCATGGTGATGAAGTTATTCCAAAAAAATGTATTACATTTTGCACTGTTAAAATATTTTCACTGATTTTCTTACCTTGCACCCATCCTGTTTCATGCCAGGCAGCATCTATTGACCAGTAAATGGCGTAAAGGCGTACTGTGATAATGCTGCTAAGACATACAAGACATAACTCACTCATTATAAGCTCCATTGCGTGAGACTGAGATCCACACGAATATAACACTGATTATAATTAACCTTCTATCGTCATTCAAACATCTAATATAGGATTCCCACGTCAGTTTTAAATCTATAGAGTAAAGTCCGCTACTTTAAAGGAAGTTTTAATATCCCTAAATCTTCCCTAGATTATTGGATATCCAGGGGCCATTCCGAGCCCAAAATAAAAACTGGAACCAAACAAGGACTGCTGTACCAATCGGTCAAAAAAATAAATTCAATGTTATCAAGATAAGTAATCATTGCCTACATTTTATTTCATGAACAAATTACTAACTTTACTTTGTTCCGAATTTATGGCAATAAAATACGATGAAATGTGTGTTAAATATTTTTACGTTTCGAGTAGAATAAAAACAACATATAATCCCAGAAGTAATGTTTCGTGAAGATTTAAACCCTCGTCACAAGAGCGTTGGAACGCATGGTTATTCCCAGAAGTTGAGTTGTGTATTCTTTACATTTAACAAGTTTTCACAAACACGGTTTCTTATTTCTAGTTCCACATTTAAATCATGACGATGTTATTGAATACAATTGTAGAAAATAAGTGTATTTTTTATATCATTTTCATGAAATAATACTTATTTAAACAATTAATTGACTATTTAAATTTGTTATAATTTATAGATTATTAGTTACCGGTACTATTTATGTATCCAATCTTATTCAATTGCTACAATTTATAAAGTATCGAAAACTAAGAGGAAAGCTGAGGTCGGGTTGTTTGTAGTACGCCAACGGCAACGGTGGCTTTAGTGTTTTCATTTTAAATCGGCGTTTTCTTTACTTTTTGGGGTTTTATCCTACTAATCAAAATATTTATGATTAATTTTAAATTTTCAAACATAAACGAAACACTAAAATATGATTAACCATGCATTATTAAAAAACACAATTTCAACGAGTACAAATTGTAAATATAACAACTATTCTTAGAAGGATTGTTATTTTTAATAAGTAATAACTTTGTAAAATGTACAATGTAATTACAGTGTAAATTGTGCACTGTAATATACAAATTAGACAGAGAGTGTAATATAAGTGATGTTCAGCTATGCCACATTTCTTGACATAACAAATTAAAATAACGTTAGTTTGCTATCATACCATTTCTACCATACGTCACTAAAGGTCTACACAATCGCTGAGATTTTTTCATATAAAACAACAGAATATAAACCAGTTATCGTCAGTTTATCATCCCTTGGTGAAACATAACGAATTCAATCAGTGTCGTCCACAATCACGTTGTAACTCCGCTGAGAGAATGAACAACGAGTCAATCTTTGCTGCTAAAAGGATGAACATTTAGGCCTACTTATTTTGAATTTTAAATGACGATTGGGTCTGCCTCTTGATTGCCTAATTTTGAATGTCTCCTAAATTAAGGTCCTAGTTTTTTGTTGTTGTACATAATCAAGTGACAGTTTACCGATTAAATTACCCACTATTGATCAGTTAGTTTACTCACGGTTATAACATTCTTTTGTGAGATAAAATAAATACAGTAAAACACCCATGTAACAAAAGTATAATACGCACATAGTGGCGTACCTATCTTAAACAACTGATTAATAATACTTTTAAACAACAAGTGGCGGTCATGTTGAATATATATAATCCATCAGCTGTTTTTGGAGTGTTCCTTGCAAAGGAACACTTTGGGGACCGATTTGCAATTGAGAATGTTCAAAAAATTAAAAATAGCTCTATTACGAATCAAGTTATTTCTATACATATTAAAATGTTATACTACTATTGCACTTATTTTGTTGTGATACTGTGTCTATAACTTTTTTAGTAAAGAAAAACTATTTATAAAAGATGTAGTGCCATAGCCTACACAACCAACTAGTACCTGCTACTAACCAATACAAGTACGTAGACTTCTCATCCAATTGTAAATGTTTGAAATCGTTTTTCGTTCTGGTGACCGGGGCTATAGAATACATTCTATAGCCCCGGCTGGTGACACTGATTTTGAGTGACAACGAAATTTTGTTTGTATTATTTTAGGGTTAATTTAAGATTTGTGCGTTGTTGTTTGGTTAAATAACTTGGAGACGAGTTAATGTTTTTGATTTGATCGTTTTATTTGGTTTAAATGAATGATGTTTTAAATTATTCAAATAACAGGAAACAAATTGTAAACAAAACACGACCTTTACAGTACACAGATATAACAATACAATTGGCTTCAGCTGTTCCACGAGGATGAGTAATCTAGTAAGGCAGTATGTTTTATCTATGGTAGTTCTTACTGAATGTGTCTAATATTAGCGTTTTTTTTGTACAGCTTAGTTTGGTGATATTGTTTGCATTTAACACTCCATGCTAAGTGATAACGCGATTAAAATAATTATCTATTTGCTTAAGAAACCATTCTCCACAAAATTACGTGTTTTCAAATATCAATCTGTTTAAATAAAATGGAAAATGGAGATTTAAACTAGAGATTTACATTACTGTCCTCGACTACATAATTGAATGCCCGTGATTTACTATGAATGAAAAAAAAAATACTACCCAAAGATGGGTAGGCAATGTCCTGAAAACGGCCTTTGTACTCAAAATTAAACCTATGCAAATTTAAATTTAAATGCAATATTCAGCAAACGGATGACTTAAGACGCTTGACGCTTAGGACACGCAGCACACTCGCGCGAACCATTTCAATGTTTTCCGGCGTTCGAACAGTACGAGGTCTCCGACTAGGTTTGAATTTGAGTGTAGAGGCCGTGTTCTGGAAATTACTTACTTAACTTTGAATCGTTTTTCGGTTTGGGATTGCACCTTACAGCCAACGTTGGAATAAACACGAAAATGACGTTGAGTAGAAATGATAGACAAATTATTCTAAAAAAAATGTCTCTAGAACAAAGGCACGATGTTGCGGTAACCATTGATGATTCATAGTAACTATACACTAAATGGCATTAAATAAAGATTAATTTGCCGCATCAATGAAGTCTCCAGCCTTTATAACAGCTGAGTAATAACATTTTAAAATTGTCCCTGTTTTTTTGGCTCACCCCGTATTTTGTAAATTTATCTTTAATTTTTTGGAGATATAAATAAAAAAATCTAGTGGCTCATATATCACTAACGCGTCATTAATAGAGAAAATGTTATTCTATATTTTCCTCCGAATTTTAACCGTAAAACATATACCTAGATTCTTGGCACTTACTTACTAGACACCCTGTATACTAATATAATTAGATATAAGTTGTTTGCTCTAAGAACCAATCATCATCTGAAACGATATGCTTATACCCATTATCAACCTAAAGAGTAGTAACCTAGCCAATGTAATGATATTAAGGTTGGAGTAGTGAGTTTACTGAAATATATATATACACAAAAAGAAGAATAAAACACGGATGAGTTTAGTAAGATTAATATGCTATTTTTTAACAACACTGGCATGGATTAAGAGTTTATTTGCTTACAAATAAAAATAATAATTTATATTATATACATATGATAAGCTATTTATTTAAAGTAGTTTATTGTTAAAAGTTTATAATTTTTTTACCATAGGTTTTAACCATACGTAGTTATCAAACCTACTCAACATTGAATAGTGTCCTAATTTAAACAGAAACTTACCAGTTAACCTTGATACTACATCCAAAATGTGTCCCCAGAGGTAATGTAACTTCTGCCAACTACTTCCATTCCAACACATTGAACATAACCAAGGGAATTAACTATTGCCATTATCGTTAACCAGAACTAAACTAAATATCATAAGTTAAACATAATACTTAATTCGCAGTCTAAAATTGTTACGTACCATTTGGCTTTGTTCTATTACAGCCTATGTTTCTGGCACAAAAATCCAACAAGGCGAAAAAAGATTGTACAATGATTATGCAGCAAAAATCAAATGTGTAAAGACAAAGATTTTGGCCACAGTTGCATTTAATGGAAATATACAAGAAATTATTAGACATAATGGACGACGGACCATGAATCCTCTTAAACAATTATGGTGTGATATATTTTAAATCGTAGAAAACAAAGTTAACATCTTATCCCCTGGTCTTGCATGTATACCATAACGTAGGTTTATTTGTGCTAAACAAGATTTGAAAAATTAGAGAAGACAACTAGGATTAGTATGCACGTACTCAATGTTAATGGGAAACATAAGAGAAAATAAATAAAGTCAACAGAAGCTAATGTTAACTCGTGTTAATTTAATTTACAGTTGAAAGCTTACTAACCAAATTAATATACCTAGTAACTAATACCTCATTTCCTCTACACTATGGTCACTATAAAAAACATCTAACTTTAGTTTAGAAATAAAACATCTAACTTTGCAAAATAATCTTTTAAATTGAACTGTTTTTGTGCCACAGTACTACAGACAACAACAGAGATATATTTTTATGTGCCCTGTCCCCTATTTTTTAGATTAGTTTGTACCATAATTAATTTATGTGTGCAATAAGAAGAATTGAGTATTCATAAACAGCTGTATAGATTATTAAACTTTTCTATGTTATGTTAAACAGTAAGATGTAGGGGAATGTAATCATTAATTAATAAATAAATATACGTAATAATTTTCTTGAAATGGTGACCGTACGGAGGTAGAATGTTTAAGCCTAATTACATACGACCCTGTTAATCAAAGCAAATATAGGCAATATAGCTTGTCATTATAATAATTGCAGGAATATACTACGTATCTATATCAAATCAATGTCTCACTGAAAAGTTTAATATACAATAGTATAAGTATGATGAAGCAAATGCAAATTATATTTTAATGATAAAGATCAATTTGATCAGTTATGTAAGCAAGGCTATTATTAGATTATTCATTGTGAATAAGAAAAAAATAACTTGAACAATTTATATACACACATAACTATTTTTTTATATATTGTCAATCGTGATAGAGAATAATATGATTCAATAATGGTGTCCTCGTTGTTAACACATCATAATAATGTATACAATAAAGTTTTCCTTTAAAATAGCAATTGAAGAATAGTATGTATGTATTTTGACACAAATCTACCATAATCCCTTAAACCTTACAAGAATATCTAATTATTGTAAACTACACAAATACATATGATTTTCTTATAGCGAATTAAACATTTTACTAACGTGCAAATGTCAGAAAAAAATAAAAACTGAGGATGTAATAGTGAACGTGATTTGATTCCACACTTAGTACTTTGAGTACAATTTATTTCATAAGATATGTAAATACGTCGAAGCGTTGGAGGCAGCTTTCAGCAAAGTAAATCCATTAGTAGAAGATGTTTGAAGACAGGCTGAAGATGAAAGGCTTCAGAGATACACAGGAGATGACGTCTCCTTTGGGAAACAAAGAACTGGAAATGTTTACGAACTCTGTCACTTTATTGCATTGACAAGCGTAAGTGAATTGAATAGTATTATTATATTTTGATAAACAAGTTCTGATTAATTTAACACAAGGGAGCGAGCTGGTCCATTGGTAGAGCGCGGGACTTCGGTCCCTGAGTTGCCGGCTTCAAATCCACCAAACTAACAATGGATTTTTTCTAAGTGATATTGCTAAAACCCCTAAGTCTAGATTGAAGTAATGTGAAACATGATTACTAGAGCCTAATGTCACAAGAACAAAAAATAACACGAGTAAGGTGCAATTCCTTTGAAATGCTAAACTGTCATTGTAAACATATAAGATAAAATAGTATGTTAAATTGGAATATAAACGGATATGCCAGCTCATTATCTGTGGAATATGCCGAGAATATACAATTTACTAATAAAACAGTCAAAGTTAACTGACGAAACCCTAAATGAAACTTTGTAACCTACTCAGTTAGCTGACTTTGACCGAATCACAGCACAGACTAAAGTTAGTGTATGAAGCAATTGGATTTAAATACTCTATGATTGAAACTGTTATAAACCTGAGGTAAATTGTAATAGAGATTGCAATATTAAATATTGTAATACCTTATTTGTTGACCATAAATTGTATAGTCATGTTTCTAATTGTCTGTGTTTAATATTAATTGTTTAGCAAAATGTTATTCGTAAAGATATAATTGTATCAATGATGTGTTTAGTGTTGAAGTTCAATTTGGATAAACAGTACAATTCAGAGTTTTTATGATATTTTTATAGTTTACTAACTAAGAATAGTAAATTCACGGAATATTCATCGTTATCCGTTAAGTAACGCAGAAGGAAATTGTAAACAAAGGAAATTGACGAACAATTCATACTTAAAAATCTATGATATATTTTTCCTGTATATTTTTATAAGAACTTTATTGGCAAGAATATTCATAACATGGTTTGCAACTTAATTGCAGCAATAGCATGAAATTAAAAATCCCTCATCTTAACAGACCGAACCGTGTCGTTTGACCCTTTCTCACATTCACCTTGTATACTTACGTAAAAAAACTGTATATTTACAGTAAAATATGTTTTTATATTTTTTATCATGTCACTCATAAATTTGAATTCTTAAACAAAGCAATAATCGAGGGTAAAAATAATCCTATTACGAACTATCCAAAGAGTTACACTCTAAAAATGTTTTGGTGCCTAAATGGATCCGGGATAGTTATCAAGCATCTTTTTGGAGAGAAAAAGAGAAAATATTGTTCCAAAGACGACAGGCAGTTACAACAAAAGCCCTGTCAAAATACATGCTGTACTCCGATGATGACATGACAGGTGTGGCAGAATATTTCATAAGGCTGACCAAATACAAAGGACATGAGTCTGTCAAATATATCACACAATGTGTGAGACGAATGAATGGGAATTACTGTACACCCTGTAAATAATTAATATAGGCACTTTAACGATTTTCCATGTATACATATTTTGGTGGTCAATACGTGTAGGAACAGATTGTATTAAACTACTCTTTCAAATATATGAACACCCCTTTCAATAATAAATTTAGCTATTTTTACGGCATGTTCGATTTTGAAGCAATTTAAATTTTTGAGAATCTGTCAAATTAATTAATTAATCTTAAAAAAAATGAGAATTTGAGTATTTAAATTCTAGTATATTATGAAACATTCTATTATTGGAATGAATGAGCCAATACTTGTCTTAAGAAGCTAACGAAAAAGTTAAAATTACTTGAAGTGATTTTGCAGATGTGATGTAGTACCCTCAAACTGATGGTTAAATTTGTTATAGTAAAAAAAACTAGTAATAAACCCATGGAATTTCCTAATCGTAGAATAATTATATAGTAAACTCTTTCGTAAAGCCAAGTTACATTAGCAGAAATATACGTATTTAATAAAATCTAATCATAAAATGCAATGTTACTAAGTCTTACATCAAAACTCCCAATAGGGTTCCTGAAAAAATCAAAAATATATACGTCTAATAACACTTGTAATAATATATTTTCACTTATACTGTTGACTTACAAGACGGTAAATACATATAAAAGTTGGTACCAAGTAAATACTACCACTTACCAACATTTATATGTATTTACCGTCTTTTAAGTCAGCAGTATAAGTGTAAATATGTTATTACAAGTGTTATTATACGTATATATATATTTTCAGGTAATTTAATAATACGTACGATGCTGATCAAGAAGTTATTAATAGGGTTCCATCAGGCTGAGTACTTATTGAGTGGTAAAAAAGTTGGTAAAAAGTTGTAATTATCTACAACATGGAGATCGTGTTTAAAAAATCTCGTTTGTTTCATTTGTAAAATTGCAATCAACCAACTCTTTATACTTCTTTCGTTACATTAGGATATAAAACAATAAAACCGTCTGTACTTTCATATAACTGGATAATTTTGATAATATTCATGATGGATTATCATGATATTCTACACCATTAATATTCAGATACATGATGATGACAGGAGGTTGGCTGAAGGCAGTGTAATTAAACCATTACACGTGACATGATGCTAATGCTTTGTGTTTTTATGGTAAGACGAATTATTGTCCTACTGTAGTTGTAACTTGCATTTATCTCATGCTAATGCCTGCTAGTATAACTTTTATATCGGTATAATTGGGACAAACCATGTAATTTTATGCAGTAATGTTAGTTGTTATTTAATTGTCATAATGCAAATAACTTCATCAACGCTAACGGAAAAGAAACCCCTAAAATACATTTGAGAAATAAATATGTTACAAACGTGCTAAAGAAACACATACTTGAATAAATAAGAAAATTAAATGTTTTGGAATTTAATGTTTGATTAAAAAAAGATTTTTTGTTTGAATTTACATAGCTATAAACTACGAGTAATGGAATATCTGACATGTCTGCAAGCTCAAACATTAAACATCAAACAATTAATACGGTAATATACGGGACGTATATATAAAATAAATAGTTTAAATGGACATTTTTTATACTTTGGTAAATAGATCTTATAGCATACAATAAACAAACAAAATGTTACTTAGATTCGAATCCGGAAAGGTTTATGGTTACATCATAAATTGATCACCTTTATCTCATAATTGGTAACCACTTACAGATTTTTTTTTAAATAGGTATTTTGTTGTAATTCGTGTTGATTATACCATATTATTATTTCTGTGTGATTTAGTGTGTTCTTGTTATCTAGATAATTGATTAGAAAATATTTTGATTGGAAACAATCTTGGAAGTCAGGCTTACATGTTTTTACCATGTACAAAATAATGAAAATAAACCACAAGTAGGTTTTATTTTACCTTATAATGTCATATAGCTCAATGAATACATGATTCAGATTTTTGTACTGATTAACCTGGTAAAAGGTTTACAGTACTTTATAAATATCTATTGCTGAAATAATTCTTAAGTATATTAAGTAATATTAATATTTTAATATCTCAAAATATTAGAGCCTACCTCAGACAGGTACCAGATACGTTAAAACATTAAACTATTATAAAGTAAATTGTATAAATCTACGTAGCTCAACTAACAAAAAAAGATTACTGTATTAAAAATGAGCCTTGATGGAAAATTGGTATTGCTTAAAGTTTCATACCATTTAGTGTAGAAGAAACTGAGAGATAACTCCAAGATTTATTTCCCCACGAGGCCTAAGTTTTCAGAGCCGAGGGAAGCAGTCAAGCAATATTTGACGATACTGTAATAAAATGTAAAAATAACGCAGTTATGAGCCAACGATGACTTATGTTTCCTGTGGTAATTAACCTTTACTTAGTCATTTCTTTTACCGTAAACATATTGTTGCTAAGCTTTGGAAATCTGCCTCATTTTATAAACCTTAAATGATCAATTTTAGTTATAAACCTTTTGTAAGATCTAAGTTACATTGTGCCATTATATAAGACAAAAAGTGTTAAGGCCCAATCGATTGATATATAATCAACCCAATACAGTGTATATACTGTACAAACAAAATAGAAACATATGTTATAAAAATAAATAAAAACAATGATACAAGAATAATATTGTAAAATAAAGAATTGAATTGAAGTGAGTATTTTTCTAAAATGTACAAAAACAAAACAAGGGGATATGCCTCCTTCTAAGACTTTTTTTAAATATTTTAAATGGCTTTTGTGGGTTTATTCTGTTGCTATTTCACCAAATTAGAGGATTTATGAATAGAAAAAATGTCATCCAAATCAATTTTGGGTCACTTTTGGGTAAATTTAAAAATTTTAAGAAGTTTAAAAAAATTTTCAATTTTGAATAACTTTTTTGCTTATCAACATGATGTAAAAAAGTAAATATATTTTACTTTCCCACATAACAATGAACATTTCTGTGTATTGAAACTGTGGTAACTCAACAAATACAGCTTTAGTAGACCTTTTTACAATAATATGAAAAATGTCACACGAAAAAATCAGATTTTTTATGTAAAACATTAAATTTTATAGGAATAAATAATTGCAGGATGTTCTCTATACACACAAACCTTCTAAATACTATTAAGAACATCTGGTTAAAATTTCATTGAAAATAATAAGTAGTTTTAAAGTTATTCAAACTTACGTAATTGTAGTAAATGAAAAACGTAGTTTTGAGAAAACGCCGTTTGTAAAGTTTTCATTTTACTTATTGTTGCTAGGCGCAACAATTTAAATTTTGTTTAAAAAATCTCCGAAAAAATTCTCCAAATCAAATATAACTTTGCATACATGTTCAGTGATAATTAAGGAATAAAATAGTCACTTTTGAAAAATGTAAAAATATTTTATAAAATTGCCTAAAATAAATCAGTTTATCAAAAAAAAAAAAAAAAGATTGACGTACTGAGACTTATTGTTATATCTGCATAAGGTCTACGAGGAGTTAACGACTTGATAATTTGTGGGAGAGGGTATATTCCAGTTTTGAACTGGGCTCAAGGACGACTACATTTACGACTAACACAAAGTATAATTTTTGTACTTCGTTACTTGAAAACTGTTATGTTATGTTGCCCCCAGAATTAAAATTCCGCAACATTATATTACGACGAAGTTTATAATATTTTATGGCAAAACTGTTTTTCTTCTCTATATAAACATTATACGTTGAACAATTAATTAAATCCTGTCAGCATTTTCAATTTATAAAAAAAACAAATTACTGTATTGGGAGTTCGGATCTGGGATTCGGGGTTCGGGATTTAGGATGTGACGTGATGTTTAGCAATTGTACTAAAAAAGTAAAAGACTTAAAATGTTATTTATTTCTTCAACATATGTATATTTTCTTTGTTAGGGAAAGGATGTCTCGCAAATCTATTTAAATACATCATTAAATAACAGGTTATATCCAGTTAGTTTTACAATTAGAATGTATTCACGCAAACATCCACACACTAAAGGAGTTAAACAACCACAAAAACAAATTTCAAAACTAATAAATGTTTTACTGAACTTCTATCCAAAAATTAAAAGTGCAAATGTTTACATTACCACAATTAACTCTATAGGAAACATTAAACATTTATGGATTCACTCTTCAGTTAAACTATTTCGAATTTATTTTTTTCTTCTTGAGGTATACATTCAAAGCATTAAATCGTCTGCATTAGTCATTAGTGCATTAGTCTTTCAGTGACATTCATTCTATATTTTCTACTTTAAGTAGAGGTAATCACACCATAGTAATCTTTCAAACTTTGATTGTGCACTCTAACAACAGTTTTGAATTGCTTTCGCTGCTAACATGAGCTAACAAAAAGCAACTAAGCAATCAGCCTGAGTTAATTGAACAAAGCGTTCAGAGTTCATCCTATTGTGATTGGTGCACTGTTTACACGACCTTTATCGTACAATGAGCTACAATGGATATTTAGCCATAAATAGAAAAGCTAATCAGTCTCGTGTAAGAATTAGTGTGTTTATGCCATTGCAATTCTAATATACCCCTGCCGCAGCAAACCTGCAGACTAAGCGAATTTCCATTTGCCTGATTGGATTTACACTAAAATGCCTCCTTAAATATATCACATTTATTAATTTAAATAGAATTAGTTTATTAGTTTAACGAGTACTTAGATTTTCTGCAACAGGGAGGGTAAAAAAGTGTTTTTTGTTGTAAAATGTTAATAGTTTAGTAAGAAATTAATGTATTTTCCAAATTCGATCAAAATATCTTCATAAACAAGCAGACTACAACAGTTGATTTATTTTCCATAAGAATGACATGGTTATTTTAAATTTACAATTTTTTTAAAATTTTCTCCGTAACGAAGCACAATAATGATTCGATTACTATAAAATTCAATATACTATAGTATAAAATATTATACTGCATCATTTCGTTTTGAAATTCATAACGTACATACAATTCATAAGTATCTTAAATTTAAAATTTCATCAATTTGATAGATTATTAATTAAATAATATAGGTCTGCACGGAGTAATATTTTTAGTCTAATTGAGGGCAAATTTAGTCTTTATGGCATAGAAAAAAATTAACAATTTAAGTTTATTATTAACTGGTAGTTTTATTCACCTGATAATTGTATTAAACCAACATGACCTTTGAAAAGTAAAAGGGTATTATGTCATTTGATTAGCCTTAGAAACAAGTCTTAAACTCTACACAAGGGGCCCTTCGTGTTCGTTATAAGCTATGCAAATAAACATATGATGTAAAAGTCACTGATTTCTAACACTAACGTTCGATACGGTAGTCGACATAATTTATATAATATGTACAGTTTAATAAACGTTAAAACTCTTATACTAAGAGAGAGAGGGAGAGAGATAGAGAGCATTTCCCCCTTATTTTATAACTATATAACGAAAAAAGAAACGTTTCAGGATTTTATATGATGTGATGAATGTTTCCAAGTGAGTAAACATTACAGAAAACAATGTGAACCTATGTCAACATATCGTTATTTAACTCTATTCAAACACTGGAACGTTGGCACAATTTGTGTTTAAAATCAAGTTTCGGTAAATAAAACAGCAGAAGACGTCAAGGTTAGTGTTGTGGAATAACAAAGCAAAATTTTGAGTAGAGAAATAACAAGGTAAAGCTCATGTAACTATTCTTCAGGGTAAAACATATTTACCATTATAATAAACATAGCGGTTTAGTGTTTTGACAGTAGATTTATTTTTTATACGAGCACATAAATTACTTAAATATGTTTTATATGATTTGTAATATCTAAATTCCTTTTAGTACTCGACATCTTGAAATTCTTTAAAGTAACGTAAATTAACGGATGAACTACACACCACGAACTACTACTACTACTACTAATACTACTACTAATAATACTACTACTACAATCGTAATTTTTAAAACAAGGACTAACTAAAGGTACAGAATGAACGAATGTATCTCTAAAACCCTGTGTAAGCTTTTATGTTTATTTTCCGATTTGGTCAAATGTATTTACAGGTATATAAAGCTATATTCAGTTGCATGCAACACCAAAAAGGTAAAAAGGGCAAAAATCGTTTAGGTTGTAAAAGGTGTATCCTAGGAGGTTTTTTTTTATTTGAGAATTCATTTATAGAATTTGGCTAAATATATTACTTACGTGTATTACCATTTTAAGCAGAGCATTTCACAACCATGGTTAAGCTTTTTACTTGTGTGTGACTAATTTTTAGATCGGTACAGTGTATGTATACTAAATGTATCGGTACTGTACAAACGTTGTTTCGTCCATAATGTAAGCGGATTTGCAAACAAAACCTTTGTTTGAAGAGGACAGACATATTGTCAATGCTATATTGACAAGTGACATTGTATACTGACTTAATCAAATACAGAGACTATTTAAATTAATGTTTATTTAGATAATATGGTAGATTTACTTTGACATGTAGTTTATATAAACCGATTACATTTATCATTCAAAAAAATTGAGTTAATTCAAAATGTATTGATATTAGGATAAAGTAAAATAATGCACGAAATGTAAAAATTGATGGAAATTCGTATTCAAAATTTGTAGGCTTCATAATAACAAAATAAACCCTTAGAGATACATAAAACAAACTACAAACATCAAAACAGATTTTAATGAAAAAACAAACTAACATTCAGGATCTCATAACGACCATAAAAAATAATTGTTCAGTATTTGTAGTTAAGGCACTTGTTGTAAAGTATTTACAATTAAATCGTTTTATATGAATAAAGCATCAATCGAGCTATATTAAGACTGAAAAAATGAATGCACCCCATTCTCAAGAAGTCTTATCAAATATTTGCAAGTTGATATACAAGCATTTGATTGTTTGTAACCGCTGATAGACTATTGTGAATGTCTGATTAATATTCAGACACATGATGATGACAGGAGGTTGGCTGAAGGCAGTGTAATTAAACCATTACACGTGACATGATGCTAATTGCGTTCATATGTAAAACAAGGTGACGAGGCGTCCTGTTTTGGTGATCTATGGAGGAGACTTCTTTATATGGTATTAGTTGTATAATGTTTCATGTATTAATATTCTTGATGTTACTGGTGAAAGCTTGCAAAAAAGGTATGATTTTTAAAACACATACACACACTTTTGGCATTGCATAACATTTGTATTTGTATTTCCTTTTAAAAATTACTCACGCCTATATTAATATATATAAATATATATCATATATATATATATATTTTAAAACTATATATATATATTAAAACTTTACGTATATTAAAACTATACATATATCTAATATTTTATAATACGTTTCACGTTTCAAACCAGCCCCACTGGTACCATCTGATAACGGGTTTTCACTCAAATCATGTACTTTAGCCTCATATCAAACAATATTATACAAATAATAAATTTGGCATTTATTAAAATAAGCAACTAGTTTATGACTACATAATGTAAATAAAATAACTCCAAAGAGATTTTGATTAAAAGAAAATATACTATGATGAACGAAAAATTATGCAATGAAAATTTTGTGATTTAGGATGGAAGATAAATTTTGAAAGTTGGAGCCTAGCAGATTCTAACGTAAGAGAATGAACTCGTAAATAATTAATTCCTAGAAATTATTAACTCATAGTCTTGATTTTTCAACTTGCAACCATTGCTCATTATTTGCACAACATGATTGTTACTATATGCAGTTTTACTGATCATATAAACGTACCTTTTATGGACATTGTTTTTGCTCTTTTTGGATAATTTTCTAAGGTGGCTCAGTAGTTTTTAACTAGATTATCCTAATTTAGGTTTCAGGAGATTTCCCTATATATTATTATACACTTTCTTTGACTATTTTACAAATTTTGACTTTTTAATTAATTAAAAATATTATTGATATTTTAAAATTAAATTGCCAAACCGATTGGTGTACTAAATTAATCGAAAGAACAGTTATCAGATTATAAATATTCTTTAGAGGAAAAGATTATGGTGATATTAGTTGTAGTGTAATTTAGGAAAATCGCATTGATGTAGGCACATAGTTCTTAACCATAAATAATATTCCAAAATATCAAGAGTAACTATACACATTTTGATCGTCAGCAAGTTTAAAAACTGACGACCCAGGCATTTATCGTTACTATTAGAGTAAAATAGTTTCAGCGATATGCATACGGAGTTTGTAAATATCGGTGGTGTTCTGCACTTCTAGTGGAAAGAAAATATTAGGTTATTACAAAATGCATAACAATAAATAACGAAACAGCGCAGCTTTACTAGGGTTGACCACAAGCCACGGATTGTTGTGGCTAACCACGTGATCAATATGTCACCAGATTCAGCTGTTAAAAAAGTATCTTTGTTTGGTGTACTGTATTTATTTTCTGGCCATTTTATATCTAAATATGAATTTGAACGGAGGGTGTTTTTGGCCTCTGGGGATGTCAAAACGAGAAAGTAAATCTGTCTCGGGTCCTGGTCTTACCATGATACTACGGTAGTAGCTTGTTCCCTATATAGGAAATCCGCTTGAAACAAACCATTAATAAATAACATATTCTATGGTTGTAAAAAGAAGGAAATATAATAAGTACAATTAAAACTATTATAAAACTATTTAGGTTCATCGTTCCTCAACTTTAAATCAAACCATAGCTCAGCATTTGATTTCCTATACGTGAACTCAAGTGTTCCCAGATATTTTTTTTCCTTTTTCCTTATCCTTAAACTTAAATAGCGTCATCTTTTAACAAAATATGCATATCTATTTGTAAAGAAATGAATAAATACGTGTTTTGTATTGTTAGATCAAAGATTTCCATCTTTTATGTTACATTTAAGATGATGTAAAAAAGATATTCAAAGAATGTAATATCTGTAAGTTATATGTCATATGTTTGGTTACATAGCATTAGCATATGTAGATATTATATCAGTAATGAATAAATGTTAAAAAAATGTGCTTAATATTTTAACACTACCTTTTAATTTCAAGCATTACTAAAAACCATTGATCTCTATTAGTATAGAGATCGATGCTAAAAACAAATACAGTACCTACCTAGTAAATTACTGATAGTAAAAAATTAAAACTGTTTTGCCCTTTTTAGGGAAACAATAATGTTATACTAAATGAGAAATATTATTTAATATTTGTTTAACTACTACTACAATTAATACTACAATGTCAGAATGTAATATACAAATTTGCTTACATAAAACGTTAATTATCTTGGTTCGAAATACAACACGTTTTGTAAAACTGTTACACTAACACTACAGTAGAGATTATATACAAGGAAAGCAAGTGTTTAATATAACAACATGTGGTGGGGTTGGCAAACTACCGTATCCAAAGCGTTATGAAGTTTTAAGGTCTAGTAAGGTCAAGTAATTATTTCTTCTTATTTTACTATTATTGTGATTTGTATAATTATTTTTATAGAAATTGTAGAGTTATGTTCCATTAAATTTTATTAGTTTTGTTAAAATTAGGATAACACATTCAACATTTTTTGTATTTATTTTTAACTTTATTAGGACGAATAATGTGATTTAGGCTATAATACGAAAGAAGAAGAAACTCCAAATTTACTGGCTATATGACACTTATTTGGAGTAACGAGTAATAAAATAACATTAGGTAACAGCATTGATAATAATAAAAACTATATATAAATTCATCTTATTTTTTACGATTCATGTAAAGACTTCAACGCAGCTCCCTGACACAGATTAACGACGTGCTTTAGATAGTATAGTTATATAATAGCCAAGATTTATTATCATCACAAGTAGTAGTTGGATATTACCAAACAAAGGGATCAACCATTATAACTCCTGAAATGGTTGGTGTATCCATTACAACCAATGATTGATCAAAGGAGATAGACATCGACACATGTAGATATGACATGTATTACATATGTCATGCTGGAATATTGCATGCGACTGCACAAACTCTAAGGAAGTCTTCTGCTATGTATGTAACATCTATTTCACGTTGTTTAACCACATAAACTCTTTCTACAGTTGAATAAGCCTTAACTATACCAATGCACTACAGTGAAATTAACATTCCCTTCCTATCTTAACAACGTAAAACAATTAAGTTTTTATGAGTTTCGTGGTGTTAGGTTGGCAGTGTGATCGGTTGGAGGGACTTGTCAAATTAGAGGCAAGATGGCGTCATCCTGTTGTTTTGTTCATAGTAATCAAAAATATTTCAAAATTATGATTGCAATATAAGTTTATTTATTTACTTTACGAGCAATGTCATAAACCGATGTTCGTTCTTCAATCAAATGCCATAGGGCTAAATTATTCATCTCTATGGGATAAACCCAAGCCTAAACCAATATCTTCAAACCAGGAAACTTGACTTTTTTCACGATTAATCATAGCTTGAAAAGTGGAAAATAAGTCTGTATTTATTTAGCATAAAAAACAATTGATAATGTATCAAAATAACAACTTAAAATACACAGGTTTTAACATGCAATAATTAAATAAGTTGTTGATATAAGTCCATCAAAATAAAAGATAACCCTGATAAATAGCATGGTTGGAATGAATGGAATTTGACAGCAACCAACTGATCATACGGCCAACCAACAACACGAAACATCGAAGAAAACCAGCAAAAACATTGGCACGCGTTTCTCTTAAGTTCAACCAGAGGGTAGTGACTCCAGTTATAATTTATTTATTTATTTGTTTACTAAACACCAACGGCAAACACCTTTTTACATTAAGTAGTTACAAAAAATATTATAAACATTTAATAATTAACAGAGAAGTAGAAAACAATATTTAAGAAAAATATAACAATGTATAAAAAATATATAACAATAACAAAATAATCCAGTCATCTCATTGGTTTTAATGTATATCTAACTAAAGGAACTTGGAATTATTTTTTTAACAACATCTAGCAAAACCCTTATAACTAGTGCATCAGTCTTTACCGTATAAAGTATAACATGAGTCATCTTAAAATATTCATTACAGGAGTAACGCGAAGGACAAACACGCTCTATTTAGCAACAAAAGGTATCGAAAATATCTCTCCCGTACATTATGTTACAAGTCAGGAGTCCCGCGCAACAATAGCCAGGCACCGTCTCAAAAGGTTTGTTTGTCAAACACGGGATTCTCGGAACGCACCAGTGATAGACAATAGACCCATGTCAACGGACTACGTAAATAGGGTCTTTGACATCCACCAGAAGCTTCCACGGCGATCTGTAAACACCTTTGTCTAGGCTACTAGGGGTATCCAGAATGTTCCACGGCAAACTTATATAAGGGACCGTCTTCCGGCACACGGCAGTTGAGTTGAGTTGAGCCTTCCGAGAATTGTCGCGGCAAGCGCCCGTCGGTGTTAGTGACCAGTGCTAGTGCTAGTGGCAGTGACAGTGTAGTGACTCTAGTGACAGTGTAGTGACAGTGCTGTCAGAAGTAGTGATACATCCTGTAGAGGCTAGCTGTAAGTAGAAACATTGTAAATTAGAATAGGCTTTAGCTAGGTTTAGATAGGGTTAGTTAGGTGTTAGGTAATTTTAATTATTTGTAAATAGAGAATAATTAGTGTAAATAAATAGCTATTATAAAATCGTCAAGTTTTTATTGTAAAGAACCCGTTAAGCCCGCAACAATTATTTTGTGAAAGAAAAGGGATACAATTATAACATTTTTTAATTACTGGTCCTTAACATTTACTATGGACACCTGGTTTATCTGATTGGGCTTCACGTAATCAGATAAAATTTGTCAACTAGTTGTTATCACACAACTAACATGGTCGTGCGGTTATTGTCCACAAATTATCGCACCTCTATCTATCGCACTATGGCGGTCTACACACTGTCACTGGTGGTGGTAGGCCTGTTGTCGGTTGTATGTGTGGTCGACTTATTTGGACCTAAGGTGGTGAGTGAGTTAAAATAAAGAGTTCGTGTAAAGGCATCATTCTGCGATTTATATTTAGCATTCTACTGTTAACTCGTTCTAAATTTTAACATAGTCTTGTTCTAAATTCTCGTACATAGTCCAAGTGAACTGTACGAAAACGTGGTATTACGGTAAAACTCTGCAGTTATTTTCAAGAACTCGTTTTCAAAATAATACAATGAAACTTTAGGTATTCTTAATTTTTTACAGTGGGGCTATCTATCTTCAACCTACATTTATCGCAGAAATTCTGTTAGCATGTCATTTAAACATTATCTTTAATGCAACGCCAGGGCTAACCGATAACACATTCAACATGCGGTACGCATTATAAATATTTTCTAGATTAAATTAAAATTATATTAACCAAAGAAGCATTCATTGTATTTAACTAATGCTTTTAAATAAGGCTGGTGTCTACGAACATTTGGCATGTTGGTTCATCAGTGCGAAACAAATATCAAGAATAAAATCACAAATGTATTAAATGCACTTAAGCTTACGACCCTTTACATTACTTCTTAGTGTTCGTGGGTATGATCCAAACCTTTTTTTCGAATTTTAATAATTATTATTTTAACAAAGACACTCTCAGTTCTACTAAAGTTTTAGGTTTAACTAATCTCTATTACTACTTTCAGGGGCCTTATGACCTCGAGATTGAAAAATTCGCAGACTGTAAGGACCAAGGATCCCGTAAAATTATTGTTGGAACCAAAATAACCAAGGTTGGAAGAGGGAAGTATCTGTATAATGAGAACTTCTCGTTTCTAGTTCCTGTTGATGACGACTTCCAGGTAACGTGTTGCTGTTGAGTCAATAAAATGTACCGTTATAGAATCGATTAATTTAGATAATTGTATAAATTAAGTTTTTTAAGCGAATCTTCCATGAAGGTATTACCGTAAGTCTCGTGTATGACTTCGACCCAGGAAAAATTTAATTTTTAATTTTTTTTTATACTAATTAATATGTATATAAATACAAGCTCTCTTTTTCATAATTTTATTTAATAAAATCAGAACACGTTTTTGTTCATAATGTCATTTTTAAGTGTAACCTAATTCTACTAAATAAATATTACGTTTTTAAATAAATAAGTTCATACAGGGTGGTAGCAAGATTCCGGAACGTTTAATATATTTTTTAACCATTTCATATAGAATAGTATTGATTATTACTATTATTACTGGTATGGATTGGTATTTAATATGACGTCGACGTAAACATTTGTATAAGGAGTTCTTACGCTACAAAACAATACCCACCTAATGTGCCACTGTGACTGTGGATTGGGGTTGAATGAAAACTTCATACAGAAAATGCATACCTAATCAAGAAATAATATATTGCCAAAAAGTATGATCTATGTACCCGTGAAAATACATTAATAACTTAATCCAGAAGATGTAGTTTGAAATTCGGAAATCCTTTGTGGTTTTTGTGCAAAGTTTTTTTTAACGTAAATATACATACTTTTAGGAAATTTTGTTCACCTTCATTTATATATGACCGAATGTACAAGGCAATTATCCTACCAATTAGAATGTAATAGGTACTTATAAATCAAATAATACACAATCATTAAAGCGTTACAATGGTTTATTAAATTGTTTAATTGTTAACGATACATGATAGGCTACTTAAAACATAAATTTTATAGAACTTATTACTCAATATTCCGTTTAAAAGGACTGTTCACACAATATCAATGTTATTAAGGAAACATACTATGTATACACAATTGAATGAGCATTGTACTGCAACATATAAAAAAAACACACCCATTATACTCGTATAAAATAAAAAAAATTACCATGATTTTTTCATGCAATAAGGTATAACATATATTTTCAGCTTTAAGGTTATACAAATAATGTAAAGTTCTTTTTTTAATAAAACACTTCTTGCAAACATTTTAGTTTATTTAATTGTTATTCGTTTAAGGAATAAAGGGTTAAAACAAGATCATTTTGAACAGTGCACGTGTGCTTCTTTCAGGAACAAATTGAACTTCAGAAATGGGGAAATGGCGGCTGGAGACCAAAATACATGGAGGGGAAATTAAAAAACTGCGATGAAATTTTTAATGTACTCAAAGACGCGTACAAAAGCTTAATGAGGTCTGCGGGTGTTAATTTAGAAAAGTGTCCTATGCCTATGGTAAGTAAAAACTGTACTCGAATGACGGACATTTAGACATAATAATAAATTAAAAAATGTCAAATTAGGCTCCTTTTATTCTCTGTGGCGCGCCGCATGCCGCTGCGTTCGACGGCGGGCGTCGCATGTTTGTTGTTCAATGTTCATGAGCTTGTAGTCTTCTGATGATCAACCCCACAAACTTGGTCTAGATTTCATTTCGTTGATGAACTGATTGTTCAATGTTGACTTCAGTCGTAGTAGGTTTTGTGATTTTGCATACACAAAACTTGCTAACTGATACTCAGAGAAGAAAAAACCACCTACCACACCGGCAACAGAAAGTGAAATGATAGAGGCAAGGCAAGGCTGTACCGTTGGGCTGAGTTTGTTTTGATCAGTTGTTTTGACAACGCCACTGCAGCACGCCGCAGAGTATAAAGTCTCCCATATAACGCAATGCAACTAGAGGCTTCACGTTTCTGCGGCTCCTAGGTGCACCGTCATTCATCTAGCCAGTCGCAGCGGCGTGCGGCGGCCGCCGCAGAGTTTGAAAGCAACCATTTAACTTAATGCACTTACAGTGCCGCAGGCCGCAGTGGCTTGCGGCGCGCCGCAGAGTATAAAAGCTCCCATATAACGCAATGCAACTAGAGGCCTCTCGTTTCTGCGGCTCCTAGGTGCACCGTCATTCATCTAGCCAGTCGCAGCGGCGTGCGGCGGCCGCCGCAGAGTTTGAAAGCAACCATTTAACTTAATGCACTTACAGTGCCGCAGGCCGCAGTGGCTTGCGGCGCGCCGCAGAGTATAAAAGCTCCCATATAACGCAATGCAACTAGAGGCCTCTCGTTTCTGCGGCTCCTAGGTGCACCGTCATTCATCTAGCCAGTCGCAGCGGCGTGCGGCGGCCGCCGCAGAGTTTGAAAGCAACCATTTAACTTAATGCACTTACAGTGCCGCAGGCCGCAGTGGCTTGCGGCGCGCCGCAGAGTATAAAAGCTCCCATATAACGCAATGCAACTAGAGGCCTCTCGTTTCTGCGGCTCCTAGGTGCACCGTCATTCATCTAGCCAGTCGCAGCGGCGTGCGGCGGCCACCGCAGAGTTTGAAAGCACCCATTTAACTTAACGCACTTACAGTGCCGCAGGCCGCAGTGACTTGCGGCGTGCCGCAGAGTATAAAAGGGGCCTTAAGAAGACTGTTGGAATTCACATCAATATTAGATCAAATTCTATGTAAGTTGTTAAAAGCTTAAAAAAAACTTTAAATCAGATAGCTATTACTTTCAACACACTTTTATTTACAATTTGAACTCACAACAATAAGCATTTAAATCATAACTGTATCTTAGCAATGAAACATCAAGTACCAAGAGAATAAAATATATAACAGCTGATTTAAATTATTTCACTAGCTTGGACTTAACAAAGACGTTGCTTGGAACTTTTGTTCCGCTTATCACATCCAATTGTCACTGTAATCAAAAAAATGTCTACCAAATAGGAAGCGTTTTGGAAGCCAGATTTATAATTGGCTATTCAAAATAGAATTTAGCTGTTTTAAAAAGTCGTGTCTCAGTAAACACCACTTTTCATCACCCCCAGCCATACTACTTTGAGGCAAACATCTTGAAATTAAATTATCCAAAAATCATCACAATTTTGCTGTGGTTTTTTAATTTTGAAAACACACTCCTTAACATATTTTACGTCCGATTTTAAATTTTTGTCTCGGCGTAGTTAACGAATTTCTCGTTCTTCCACGACCACATAGCGTATATCACATCATGTGACCACATCTTTATGACAGGGCTTTTGTTGTTACCGCTTGCTGTCTTACGGTTACGGCCTACCCCTGCACATTAAATATCTTGAAAAACGTCTCCAATTTGTGGCAACACTAAAAAATCTCCACTTTGAGCAAATGGTTTTGGCTGGTGTGTCCCAAGGATTCTGTGTCTTTGCGCGATTGCTGGTGCGTGTGCGTGCGAGTGTGTTTGTTATTTATATTTATAATAATTATTATTTTGTTGAATTGCATTGTTGTTTCATTTGTACTTAATTTGTTAAATATGCAGATTTATATTACATTAAGAAATCTCATTGTATTTTTATTTCTTTGTACTTATGTATGTCAGGTTAAGTGTAAAAAAGGGCCTTGGGGCCCTAACTTTGCCTGGTAAAATAAAGAATTTTTCATTTGATTTAATTTTAATTTAGGCACAAAAAAGGTCTCTAAGGTAAAACCCCCGTTGTGATCTACATTTTCACGGGTTCCGCACACATATACGAGTATACACGTATACGGTAATCTAAACAGAGTATAAATATTAATGGAATTTAAAAATGTCTTGTCGTTGCAGGGAAACTACACGGCCAAAAATGTAGTTATCGAGTTGAACGTTGAAAAAACCATACCTGTCATGGAGTATGGAAAGTATCGAGCAATTATGAATCTCATATATAAAGATGAGAAAGTTGGATGTGTGATGTTCTACGGTGCAGTGGTCCCCAAGTCTTTAGGATGATTGCAATAGCATGGTGATGAAGTTATTCCAAAAAAATGTATTACATTTTTCACTGTTAAAATATTTTCACTGATTTTCTTACCTTGCACCCATCCTGTTTCATGCCAGGCAGCATCTATTGACCAGTAAATGGCGTAAAGGCGTACTGTGATAATGCTGCTAAGACATACAAGACATAACTCACTCATTATAAGCTCCATTGCGTGAGACTGAGATCCACACGAATATAACACTGATTATAATTAACCTTCTATCGTCATTCAAACATCTAATATAGGATTCCCAAGTCAGTTTGAAATCTATAGAGTAAAGTCCGCTACTTTAAAGGAAGTTTTAATATCCCTAAATCTTCCCTAGATTATTGGATATCCAGGGGCCATTCCGAGCCCAAAATAAAAACTGGAACCAAACAAGGACTGCTGTACCAATCGGTCAAAAAAATAAATTCAATGTTATCAAGATTAGTAATCATTGCCTACATTTTATTTCATGAACAAATTACTAACTTTACTTTGTTCCGAATTTATGGCAATAAAATACGATGAAATGTGTGTTAAATATTTTTACGTTTCGAGTAGAATAAAAGCAACATATAATCCCAGAAGTAATGTTTCGTGAAGATTTAAACCCTCGTCACAAGAGCGCTGAAACGCATGGTTATTCCCAGAAGTTGAGTTGTGTATTCTTTACATTTAACAAGTTTTCACAAACACGGTTTCTTATTTCTAGTTCCACATTTAAATCATGACGATGTTATTGAATACAAATGTAGAAAATAAGTGTATTTTTTATATCATTTTCATGAAATAATACTTATTTAAACAATTAATTGACTATTTAAATTTGTTATAATTTATAGATTATTAGTTACCGGTACTATTTATGTATCCAATCTTATTCATTTGCTACAATTTATAAAGTATCGAAAACTAAGAGGAAAGCTGAGGTCGGGTTGTTTGTAGTACGCCAACGGCAACGGTGGCTTTAGTGTTTTCATTTTAAATCGGTGTTTTCTTTACTTTTTGGGGTTTTATCCTACTAATCAAAATATTTATGATTAATTTTAAATTTTCAAACATAAACGAAACACTAAATATGATTAACCATGCATTATTAAAAAACACAATTTCAACGAGTACAAATTGTAAATATAACAACTATTCTTAGAAGGATTGTTATTTTTAATAAGTAATAACTTTGTAAAATGTACAATGTAATTACAGTGTAAATTGTGCACTGTAATATACAAATTAGACAGAGAGTGTAATATAAGTGATGTTCAGCTATGCCACATTTCTTGACATAACAAATTAAAATAACGTTAGTTTGCTATCATACCATTTCTACCATACGTCACTAAAGGTCTACACAATCGCTGAGATTTTTTCATATAAAACAACAGAATATAAACCAGTTATCGTCAGTTTATCATTCCTTGGTGAAACATAACGAATTCAATCAGTGTCGTCCACAATCACGTTGTAACTCCGCTGAGAGAATGAACAACGAGTCAATCTTTGCTGCTAAAAGGATGAACATTTAGGCCTACTTATTTTGAATTTAAATGACGATTGGGTCTGCCTCTTGATTGCCTAATTTTGAATGTCTCCTAAATTAAGGTCCTAGTTTTTTGTTGTTGTACATAATCAAGTGACAGTTTACCGATTAAATTACCCACTATTGATAAGTTAGTTTACTCACGGTTATAACATTCTTTTGTGAGATAAAATAAATACAGTAAAACACCCATGTACAAAAGTATAATACGCACATAGTGGCGTACCTATCTTAAACAACTGATTAATAATACTTTTAAACAACAAGTGGCGGTCATGTTGAATATATATAATCCATCAGCTGTTTTTGGAGTATTCCTTGCAAAGGAACACTTTGGGGACCGATTTGCAATTGAGAATGTTCAAAAAATTACAAATAGCTCTATTACGAATCAAGTTATTTCTATACATATTAAAATGTTATACTACTATTGCACTTATTTTGTTGTGATACTGTGTCTATAACTTTTTTAGTAAAGAAAAACTATTTATAAAAGATGTGTAGTGCCATAGCCTACACAACCAACTAGTACCTGCTACTAACCAATACAAGTACGTAGACTTCTCATCAATTGTAAATGTTTTAAAATCGTTTTTCGTTCTGGTGACCGGGCTATAGAATACATTCTATAGCCCCGGCTAGTGACACTGATTTATAGCGACAACGAAATTTTGTTTGTATTATTTTAGGGTTAATTTAAGATTTGTGCGTTGTTGTTTGGTTAAATAACTAGGAGACGAGTTAATGTTTTTGATTTGATCGTTTTATTTGGTTTAAATGAATGATGTTTTAAATTATTCAAATAACAGGAAACAAATTGTAAACAAAACACGACCTTTACAGTACACAGATATAACAATACAATTGGCTTCAGCTGTTCCACGAGGATGAGTAATCTAGTAAGGCAGTATGTTTTATCTATGGTAGTTCTTACTGAATGTGTCTAATATTAGCGTTTTTTTTTGTACAGCTTAGTTTGGTGATATTGTTTGCATTTAACACTCCATGCTAAGTGATAACGCGATTAAAATAATTATCTATTTGCTTAAGAAACCATTCTCCACAAAATTACGTGTTTTCAAATATCAATCTGTTTAAATAAAATGGAAAATGGAGATTTAAACTAGAGATTTACATTACTGTCCTCGACTACATAATTGAATGCCCGTGATTTACTATGAATGAAAAAAATACTACCCAAAGATGGGTAGGCAATGTCCTGAAAACGGCCTTTGTACTCAAAATTAAACCTATGCAAATTTAAATTTAAATGCAATATTCAGCAAACGGA